>NC_085866.1:53881591-54094091 GCF_034702125.1 Engraulis encrasicolus
TCACATGGCAATTTCAGTACATAGTATTTATCAAATTTTAAAAGCATCATTTGCTAAGCACTACGCACAACTTATCTCCAGTTTAGTAATTACTGATCATCAACTGGGAGTCCTTTTGAAATAAATGGTCTTACTTTACTTTGTACGGCACACTACGTAGGCTCATCTTGTAATTATTGTACCTTGTATGCTTGGAGCCCTTTTTGTCACTGTATGATTATATTAATGTGAGACATTGCCTGCGGTGGTTCTCAGTGGCCTACCCCCATGCTGCGATTGGTTGGTGCCATCACAATAGGTATACCTTCTCCCCATGTAATGTTAAAAGCGGTTATAGATATCGGTTTAGTTTGGGAATGCAAGAAATTGTGTGATTGGCATTGTCAGCAGTGCCTGGACTAGAATGAATGTCAATTGTTTTCGTCATCACCTGTTCTCCAACCAAGTAATGTATGTAAGTTCTATTACACTTTGAAAATAACATGAATTTACTGTATATACCAGTAATCAACAGTACTGGATTTGTCATTAATGGCAGGCAGAGCAACTACAATTTGTTACAGTTGGACCTGAAATCCCTCCTGAAAAAAGTAGTACATTTAACACTATTTTATTTTTATTTTGTTTTATGTTTTGATAATGCAAATTATTCCTATGCATTGAAATGTTATTGAAATTGAGAGTTGTAATAGTTATTGTGAGAACATCAAGCCAGGCGGTCTCGTACATGTAAGGCTGGGCATATGATCCTTACCCAATTTGTGTTTTCTCTCGCACCTTATGTGCTGTATCTAATCTACGCCTGTTTCCTGTTTCCAAGGTGGTCCAAGGCAGCGGATGACCTGCAGAACACATATGACAACCTGACAGGAGACGTGCTGATATCAGCTGGAGTCATCGCCTACTTGGGGGCGTTCACCGCAGGCTTCCGGCACGACTGCACCAAAGGCTGGACCAAGCTGTGCAAGGTACTGCGTCTGATTATATTACAACTGCACTAGCTTATCCCTTTTCTATAGGATACTATGACCACCAATATCAAGACCCCTGCTATCTGTTGTGCAGATAGGATATGGAAAGTCCAAGAATACTGAATGATCATTATTCAACTCCTGCCATTGGCCCATTGTCTCATTAGGTAATGATGTGAAATTCCAATGTCCCATTAGATGAGAAAATGATGGATAATTAAATGAGAAAATTTGACATTTTTCATTCCAGGAAAGGTTTATCTTTGATGATAGCAATTCTTACCACAGCCACTTCATCAATTGGTTAGGGAAATGGTAGATTTTGGTGTTGAACATAGTTCAGTAAATCCATCCAATGAGTCATTCTTCAATGTCACTGAGTCATTGTCCAAAAAGCCCAGACTCACAGCAAGGGCAGTCTCCTCTCCCACAGGTATACATCTTATTTACCATATCAACCATGGGGAAGTGCACACCTGTCCAGATCTATTTGGATTAGTGAATGCTGAAGACAGTGTATTATAACACTGGTAAAAACAACAACAACAACAACAACAACAAAAAAGAATGAGGGAAAAAACAGGGGGTTAAATAACAAAACTGGCCCGCACAGCATTGTAGCAAATGAAAAAATAAAAATGAATATATAAAAACAAATGGCCATTTTATATATCTTCCTCCTCTTCTCCTCATCTCTCCCCCTCCTCATCTTCCTCCTCCTCTTCCCCTCCTCATCTCCTCATCTCTCCTCCTCCTCCTCCTCTTCCCCTCCTCATCTCTCCTCCTCCCTCTGTTCCTCTACCACTCCTCCTCCTCTCCTCATCTCTCCTTTTCCTCTCTTCCTCCACTTCTCCTCCTCCTCCTCCTCTCCCCTCCTTCTCCACTTCCTCCTCTCCTCATCTCCTCTCCTCCTCCTTTTCTACAGTCCCAGGACATCCCGTCCTCAGATGACTTCTCCCTGAGCAAGACTCTGGGAGATCCCATTAAGATCAGGGCGTGGAACATCGCCGGCCTGCCCACCGACAGCTTCTCCATAGATAACGGGGTCATTGTCAGCAACTCCAGGAGATGGTGAGTCATGCCCGGCCCGCCCCACTCGCCTGCCCTCCTCCCAGCCTGTGTTGCACCCGCCTGGCCAATCCGCCCGCCCGCCTGCCGATAACGTCTTGCAGTCGGAGGAAGATCTTGCAAAGACAAATTCATTGTCATTGTTTAAAAGACTTAAATCCAGACATGGGGATGGAGAGATAAATGCAGGTGCAGATTTTTTGTTGCCGTCAGAGCAGCAGTAGAAATGTCCTTTGTTTTTGCTGTAATTAAAATATAATGTGGCAGCTGGTCTTAGGTAGCCTGATTATCATTGACTTTCAAATATCTGTCCAAGAGCATAACAATTAACATTTCCTAAACAGCATGGTCGATCTGCCTCCCTTGGTTTGTTAATAGTTGTATGCTTCCCGACAAAGTGGGAGGAGTTCCCGATTTTTCGGGAGCTCAGAAACTATAATGTATTGCTCTTGGCCTGACTAGATGCAATGCTGAAGGTGTTGCGTCATTAGGAGGGCACGGCCTGGCTAAGTCTTAGGATCACAGTATCATAGATTAAAATCCTTTACCTGTGCAGGAAAAGTGGTTGGGGATGGAATAGCTATTGCACTACGCATCTAACACCATGTTGCTTTTTGGGGGACTATCCTGTACCCAAACCACAGCAAGTTGTTTTACTGTATATTTACTGTAGAGCTTGTTTAAATCCTCTTTGGTAAATTGCTTTGGACTAAAGCATGGGGAATTTCCACTATATCTTTGATCATGTTAACTCAGTTGAATGTGATATGATCATTACCAAATGATATCACACACACACACAGATGCTGACAGTGGGGACAAAGGGGACATTTGTCCCTTGCCCTGGGAAAGAGGGGGAACAGAAATGGGTTCTCATAGCATTGTATGCCTTTAAAGGGTGGCCCTATCAGATAATTTTCTCCCCGGCCCGGTCAAAGCTGTCAAACGGCCCTTCGCACACACACACACACACACACACACACACACACACACACACACACACACACACACACACACACACACACACACACACACACACACACACACACACACACACACACACACACACACACACACACACTACCTTTACGATCTCCCGTCTGCCCCCTTCTCTGTGCACCTCAGGCCACTGATGATAGATCCCCAGGGCCAGGCCAACAAGTGGGTGAAGAACCTGGAGAAGGAGAACAACCTGAGCGTGATCAAGCTGACGGACATGGACTACATGCGCACACTGGAGAACTGCATCCAGTTTGGCACGCCGCTGCTGCTGGAGAACGTCGGCCAGGAGCTGGACCCCTCTCTGGAGCCCCTGCTGCTCAAGCAGACCTTCAAACAAGGTGTGTAAGGTGTGTGTGTGTGTCGTGTGTGTGTGTGTCTGTGTGTGTGTGTGTGTGTGTGTGTGTGTGTGTGTGTGTGTGTGTGTGTGTGTGTGTGTGTGTGTGTGTGTGTGTGTGTGTGTGTGTGTGTGTGTGTGTGTGTGTGTGTGTGTGTGTGTCTGTGTGTGTGTGTGTGTGTGTGTGTGTGTTCAAGGAACTGTGTGAAGGAACTTACATAAGCACTTGAAACTATAAATATCCACAATACCTTTGCAAGTCCTATAGTTTACTATGTGTCCAATTCTTATACAGTATAATAAGTGTGGGCTTTGATTCCATTTAGACATTTGATGTAGAAGTAGTATATGTACCTACGTACTTAATAATGCTCAGACAATTGAAAAATACTAAAATATGAAGGAGAAAAAAGTCCAGTTACCTTAGACATAGCAGTCCGGTTAACTATGTAAAAAATCTGCATAGCACCACTAAATGTAGCATGTACTGAATTCCTTTTTACTTCATTTCATCCTGAAGTCTCTACTGTTTATCAAGACTTCCTCTTTACTTTCCCTCCATGTGGCTTTGTTATAATTCACTCCGTCCTCCCTCCCTGCGTCTCCCAGGCGGCATGGACTGCATCCGGCTGGGTGAGACGGTCATCGAGTACTCCAGCGACTTCCGCTTCTACATCACCACCAAGCTGCGTAACCCGCACTACCTGCCTGAGCTGGCCACCAAGGTGTCCCTGCTCAACTTCATGATCACCCCCGAGGGCCTGGAGGACCAGCTGCTCGGCATCGTGGTCGCCAAGGAGAGGTGCGGGCGGGCCAGACGCACAGCTGTGCACTAACAAATTCACATACAGTAGCATAGGCTACACACATACAGACACACACACATGCACGTGTCGAGCACACAGTCTTCCATACTTCCATACATTGGCTACACATACACACATGCACACACGCACATACACATGCATAGGTACACACAGTCTTCCATACACTAGCAAATTGACACACACACACGCACGCACGTGCGTGCGCACACAGTCTTCTGTACACACATCCTTATAGCATTCATATACATGCCAACTAGTAGAAGAAAATAAATTCATGCACATCCTGGAAATGCAATAAAATGGAGACATACAATACATCAAGAGTTAACCCCTAACGTAGAGCCTCTTTTATAACCGTATTTTCAACAAAACGGTAATGACCAAGTCTTAATCGGTTACTTAAGACTCTGCATTGTCATAGCAATGCTGTTACGGAGCTGGAGGCAGAGAGGAAGATCATTCACAGTGGCATACTGTAGATCAGGAAGTTGGGAATAGGAGAAGGACATCTTGGTTTTAATGTGCCTGTTGCCAATACGAGAGTAATTTCTGTTAAGATGTGATGTAGCTGTGGTTTGTCTTGTGTCTTGTGTGTTTCTTTGTTTTTTTCATTATTGTAAGCCGCCTTCTTGGCCAGGACTCCCTGGCAGAAGAGTTGTTGTAACTCAGTGAGATCACTTCCTGGTTAAAGAAAGGTTAAATAAAATAAAATAAAATAAAATAATGAAGACAAATGGTTTCTCCCCAGGCCGGAGCTGGAGGAGGAGAGGAACGCTCTGATCCTGCAGTCGGCGGCCAACAAGAAGCAGCTGAAGGAGATCGAGGACAAGATCCTGGAGACGCTGCAGAGCTCCGAGGGCAACATCCTGGAGGACGAGAGCGCCATCCAGATTCTCGACTCCGCCAAGATCATGTCCAACGAGATCAACAAGAAACAGCAGGTGTGTGCGTGTGTGTCGGTGTGTGTGCAGTTGTGTGAAGGAATGTACTAGTGAAAGTGAAAGCCCATTGGGAAACTCCAACTCCCATTGTCATTGTGACACAGCACTCCACAGCACACAAGTGAAAACTGCACACTGCACACAACGAAATTGCATTTTATGCCTCACCCGTGCAAGGGGGCAGTCCTCAGTGGCGCCCCATGGGGAGCAGTGCGGTGGGACGGTACCATGCTCAGGGTACCTCAGTCATGGAGGAGGATGGGGGAGAGCACTGGTTGATTACTCCCCCCACCAACCTGGCGGGTCGGGAGTCGAACCGGCAACCTCTGGGATGCAAGTCTGACGCCCTAACCGCTCACCCATGACTAATACGTACACTCACCGGCCACTATATTTGGAACACCTGTTACATCTGCTCATTGAGGCAAATTTCTGATCAGCCAATCACATGGTGGTAACTCAATGCATTTATGCATGTAGACATGGTCGAGATGATCTAATGCAGTTTAAACCGAGCATCATAATGGGGAAGAAAGGTTATTTAAAGGGACAGTTTGGTCAATTTCAACATGCAGTTGTAATGCTCACACTACCCTGGACTTGTCAGTGCCTGAGATTTTTTTTTCTTCTTCTTCAACCGTTTTCGAGATCCTGGTCATTGTAATGGGGGCAGTTCTTTGTTTACATTTCAAAAAAACATTTTTATTTATTCCCAAAAACATCCAAAAGGTTATAAAACATCAGCAGACAACTAGCAAACAGCAGTACCTTTTGGGAAAATATTTGGAGTTGGCCTATGTTTCATTTTTTAAAAATGTAAACAAACGCTGCCCCCATTAGAATTGCTCATATCTCGGAAAGGGCTGAGCCGAAAAATGTGGCATCACCAGGTACTGACAAGTCAAGGGTAGCGTGAGCAATACAACTGCATGTTGAAATTGACCAAACTGTCCCTTTAAATGACTTTGAACATGGCAAGGGCTTGATTTGAGTATTTCAGAAAATACTGATCTACTGGGATATTCACACACAACCATCTCGAGGGTTTACAAAGAATGGTACGAAAAAGAAAAAAAAATGCTGTGAGCAGCGATTCTGTGGGCAATTTTGTGCCTTGCTGATTGCAGAGGTCAGAGGAAAATGGCCAGACTGGTTGGAGCTAATACATAGTATATAACCACTCATTACAACCAAGGCATGCATAAAAGAATTCCTGATTGCACAGCACATCAAATCTTGAGGCAAATGGGCTATATTACTTTTTTTTTTTAATTACATTACATTGCATTTGGTAGACGCTTTTTAACCAAAGCGACTTTCAAAAGAGAACATAATCATTGCCAACATCACTAGCAAATACAAAGTGCACAGGAAATATACAGAACAACAAGTGCTATTTTTTTTTTAACGAGTACACACACAACACACACACACACACACATCATGTCAAGAGTCTGCCCTGGGGCTAGGCCAGCTCATGCATTAGTCCAGTAGATACTCACGAAAGAGGTAAGTCTTTACTTGTTTCTTGAAGGCTGCAAGAGATGTGCCTAGTCTTGCTGCCTCTGGGAGACCGTTCCACTACTTGGGTACAACAACAGAGAACAGTTTTGACTGGGAGTACCTGGAGCAACTGGATGGCTTTTTGGCGACTTTGTTTGGGGTCACGATGGTGGAGCCAATCTTGAGGTTGATGTTGTGACTGAGGTGCTGTTTCCACGTAGCAGGATATTTTTTTAGCAGGGTATTTTTTTCTCCTGCTAGGTGTAAATGCAACACGTGGATAAAAAAATCCTCCATTGTAACAAATGCATTTCAGCCCCCTAAACAGGATATTTTTTTCTCCTGCTTTTTATACCTGGATTTTAAATATCTGCTACGTGGAAACGGAAGGCCAAAACCAATGCAAAACCAATACAAGCAGGAGAAAAAAATATCCACATATAAAAATATCCAGCTACGTGGAAACAGCACCTGAGTGACTCCTTAGCTGGGATCACCAGGAGCTCTGTCTTGGACAGGTTCAGCTGTAGGTGGTGGTCCTCTTCATCCACGTTGACAAGTCGGTGAGGCAGGCAGAGATGTGTGCCGAAACCGTGGTGTCCTTTGGACGGAACGACAGGTACATCTGGGTGTCATCAGCATAGCAGTGGTAGGAGAACCCATGTGTTTGAATCACACGTCCCAGGGAGGAGGTGTATATTGCAAACAGGCTATAGCAGCAGAAAACCACATTTGGTGCCACTCCTGTCAGCTAAGAACAGGAAAATGAGGTAACAATTTGGACAGGCTCACCATAAATGACATTAGAAGATCGGAAAAATGTTGCCTGTTCTGATGAGTCTTGATATCTACTGCAACAGTCAGGTGGAATGGTCAGAATTTGGCGTCAACAGCATGAAAACATGGGTCAACCCTGCCTTACATCAGCATTTCAGGCTGGGGATATAATGGCTAAGATATTTTCTTAGCACAATTTGGGCCAATTCGTACCAACTTATCTTTGTTGGAATGCCACAGCCTACCAGAGTATTGTTGCAGGTAGTTCAGGCAGTTCTGAAGGCGAAAGTGGCTTAAGACCAAGGAGATTGTTGTCAACTTCCAAAGGGCCCAAAAACAACTGCCACCACTGACCATCGACGGCGATGCTGTGGAGAGAGTGAGCAGCACCAAGTTCCTTGGAGTGCACATCAGCGACGACCTCTCTTGGACCACCAACACTACATCACTGGCGAAGAAGGCCCATCAGCGTCTCTACTTCCTGCGCAAACTAAAGAAGGCAAGTGCTACACCCTCCATCATGACAACATTCTACAGAGGAACCATAGAGAGCGTCGTGTCCAACTGCATCACAGTGTGGGGAGGAAGCTGCACGGAGAAAAACAGGAAGACACTCCAGCGTGTTGTGAACACAGCGAAGAAGATCATTGGAGTACCACTCCCCTCCCTGCAGGACATTTACACCACACGCCTCACCCGGAAAGCACTGATGATCATCAAAGACACAAGCCACCCTGCACACAAACTGTTCAGCCTCCTGCCCTCTGGAAAGAGGTACAGGTGCCTCCGTTCCCGTACCACCAGGCTGGCGAGCAGCACAATGCACCAAGCGATCAAGATGCTGAACACTCAACCCACTCTCCCTCCACTGTCAGCCTCTAGCCAGCAAGGCCACTGACAACCCCCCCCCCCCTCCCCATCCCCCACCACCATATCTGCGACTGAACATTCCACCTGCACTACTATACTTGTGACTGAACTTTCAACCTGCACTAACTCAAAACATGCACACACACACACACACACACACACACACACACACACACACACACACACACACACACACACACACACACACACACACACACACACACACACACACACACACACACACAAGCACACTGCACTTTCTGCACTAAACCCAAACATACACACACTGACACACACACAAACACACAGACACACAGACACACGAACACACACACAGACGCACACCGCACCTTCTACCTGCACTAAACACATACACACACATACACACACACACACACACACACACACACACACACACACACACACTGCTGCTGGTGTACTTGACAGACCTTTTTAATATTTATTTTTCTTCAAAATGCTACTATTACCATGTCAGAACGCTATAAAGGATTTTTTTAGGAAAAGCACAAAAGCACAACAATACCTCTTAATGTATGTCCTCTACAAGTCTTCTGTTGTCCAGTCTTGCACTTTAAATGTCTGTATGAGCACTGTCTATGTCCATACTGTCTTAAGTCCATGTATAAGTACTGTCTATGTCTATACTGTCTATGTCCTTACCTAGATTAGTCTATGTCTGTATGGGAAAGCAAGAAATGTAATTTCAAATTCTTTGTATGACCAGTGCATGTAAAGAAATTGACAATAAAACCTACTTGACTTGACTTGACTTGACTTGACTTGAAAGGTGGTCCAACCCAGCACTATAAAGGTGTTCCTAATGAAGTGGCCGGTGAGTGTATATCTGTGTGAGCAATAAGGTTTTCATCGAATTGACACTTTCCTTCTACTCTTTATTTTCCTTCCACTTTCCTCAGATTGCGGAGAAGACAGAGATCAAGATAGCGGAGTCCCGGGAGGGTTACAGGGCCATCGCTAAGCACTCCTCCATCCTCTTCTTCAGCATCGCAGACCTGGCCAACATAGACCCCATGTACCAGTACTCCCTTAACTGGTTCGTCAATCTCTACATCAACTCCATTCAGGACAGGTGAGTGAAATAGTACCATCTCAATAGTTTGAATTCAGAGGTTTAATGGCAAGAGAGAGAGAGAGAGAGAGAGAGAGAGAGAGAGAGAGAGAGAGAGAGAGAGAGAGAGAGAGAGAGAGAGAGAGAGAGAGAGAGAGAGAGAATGGAGGTCAATATGCCCCCTCACCCCCTCACTCGCTCTCTTAAAGTGATACTGTCCCATTTTTGGAAATAAGTTCATATTACACCTCCCCTTGAGATAAATTATTGAGTTTTTACCTTACTCCTGTACTTCCTGTCGTTCTCAGAGTACGGATGTGCAAATTTTACCTTCAAGCTAGCAGTTAACATTGAGTCCTATGAGACCAGCTACCCGCCAACTGGTCTCATAGGACTCAATGTTAATTTCTCATCTTGCATTAGAATGTGTTCATTCAGCTCTAACATACTGTACTCATATTTTTAATTAAAAAAGCTCAAATCTTATGGGGCTGAAATGCTGCATCCATCCAGGCGCCTAGGTTAATACTGCGTATCCTTATTCCAGCATCAATGGGTTAAAGAACTGTTGCCCTATGCTTGGAAAACTTGGCTGCAGCATCACCTGCCTAGCCTTGTGTCCGCAGTTGTTGACATTTCACAACTATAAATTGACATTTATTTTAACGGACAACATGAATTCTTTTCCTTCTTTATTCCTCCCTCATAGCAATAAGTCCAAGATACTGGAGAAGAGGCTGAGGTATCTGATTGATCACTTCACCTACAACCTGTACTGCAACGTGTGCCGCTCGCTCTTCGAGAAGGACAAGCTCCTCTTCTCCTTCCTGCTCTGTGCAAACCTGCTCCTGTAAGTTTGGTCTTCACCGTCTTATTTCGCCTTCATATGATGGTCAAGTTGTACCATTGAGAGGTCTGTTAACTCTCACTGAGTTGTGCAGAAAGTAGGTGGTGTGGGGATGAAATTGAGGAAATGATCACATCCTGTATTCCAACGTTGGTCACGATGGGCATGATTTAGTGTTCATTGTCTGGACACTGTATCCAGCTGTGCCACAGTGCCCCTTGTTATGTTCCTTTTTAACTTCTGTCACCCCATCTGAATTTTTTGACAGTGCCAAATTATAAGCACTAGATCTTTCTCGACTTAACACGTTGCTGTGTTAGCTAGCTATGCCCAAAATAGAGATGCCGCTTGGAGAGCACTTCAGGGCATTGAGATCAGCACTTTTTCAAAATGTCACAAACATTTCCATGGGAATGGAGGAAAGGGGGGGGAGACTCTGTGTGACAAGCAGTGAGCCACTTGAATAGTGTTTCCTCATTCGGGAGTATTTCATACCTGCCGACCATTACGCATTTTGTGTAGCAGTTACGGATTCTGACATCAAACTACGGCGCTGTCACTTCAAAATACGGGAAAAACCAATAGCAAAGTGTGTTCATGGGCCCAATACATTGCTCTGTAGACTTGCAACCAGACAGGGCCGTAGATATGGCTCTGCTTACAATTGTCTCGCGCTGGCCTTTCCATTGGCCAGCAACGTGTGTGGGGGGGAATATTGACCAATCAGAGCGCTAGTTAGAGGTCTTCATTTGTTGAGCTGCGCTATCTCGAGTCGAGGCATCAGCGGCCGACAGAAAGTTTGCTTCGAAATCACACAAGCTGAGAGACTGGTTAGACTGGGTAAAATACTCCTATAATCTCTGATACAAGTGTCCTCCTCCTGTCATCATGTATTATCCATCTTGGTACTGTCGCTGTAGTTTTACAAGTGAGCACCGTCAAAATCACCGTGTCAAAGGTAAATGGGCTTTGAGAAAGGTGACTGCATGTATGGGAATAGTGAATTGCGTCCAGTTGCTAAATCCGTAAACTTATGAAAATAAACAAAGGCCGAGGTCTGTCGCAATGGTCCACCCAATGTTTCGCCGTATTTGGCGGTAATATGTTGTTGCTTGTTTTGATATTGGAGCGAAACGAGATTACTTCTGAATGGGAAAATGTGTCGATGACTGCGCTATAAATTAGCAGATTAGCAGCAAACTAAATTCGGTTTCCTTTTGCGTCGGATCATTTTAACTCGGGGAAAATAAAGCGATAGTTCTAGCGGTTGTGCTCGGAGTACATCCGTAACCTACCATGACACCGACTGTCCCCCCCCTGAGTCGTGGCCCATTCTGTGAACAAGTGTAACAGGCCGTGCGTCATACCAAATATGCATCACTCCACGACTACTATCTGTAATCACGTATGGCAATCTATTAATAAAATCAATTCTCCTATCATCATATATGTGCCGAACAGTGAACAATAGCCAACTCATGGCGGCAGATGAGGGTATATAGGCCTACTATTATGCATAGAAGTACAAAAAAGAAGCGTGTGCATGCCCCTAAGTTACCGTGGAAGTCCCAAGAGCATTGGCCATTAGCCCCCGTCCCTCAGTAGAGCCACTATATGACGCATTTTGTACTGAATGAATGCAAGTGTGATTTTGATGTTAGCCCCCAAGGTAATAATATTAACCTGATATTATCCTAGCTTAGATAACACTTGTCTTTATCTTTTTCTCTACTGCTGATGCTTCTTCACAGTAGGTGACATCACCATTTATTAATATTGGGGGAGATGATGTAAGAATCATTACAATTCAACTTTTTGTTCATAAAAATCACTGAAATGCCTCTGTATTATATAATCAAAGTATACATTTTCCTACATGTACCTTCTACAGCCAAAAAAATAATCAGCAAATGCTTCAATTTCATACTCAACTCCAGCTTCTTAACACCCCCCAAGTGACCAAATGCTCTGTTTGGCTGGTACATAGGATAACTTAATAGCCACTTACTAGCCAAACTGGTGGTATGTTTGACTAGTAAGATTAACAGCCATATTGGCTGGTGATCAATAAAGTTAATTTAGGGGCCTGAATACCAGCACACATAGCATTGTATTGGTGTTATGGTGTGAAACAAAAAAAAAAACATCTTCCATGAAAGTTTAATAAATTATGGTAGTTCAAAGCACTGTGAAGAGCAAGATAAACTATTTGCCAGATACACGGGATGTTAGGCTAAAATGCATTAAAATGCAGGAAATTGCATCTAAGAAAATCATTTTTTTCTGGGGGAGGACCCCTATACCCCCTGCCTGAATGAAGTGACTCATATCTTCCCTGTTGACATTTGGCAACCCTAGGTGTAGGGCAGACTATGCAAAACAAAGTAGCCTCTCAGATGGGCCCGCCGGCGGCCCCGTTGCTTTGCCATGCCAAGTTGTTGCGCCGTGAATTGCCGCGCCGCGATAAGTTGCTACTCAAAAAAAATTGTAAAGGTTGGCAGGTATGGGTATTTGCTTATGCGTCAGTATGACACAGTGACTTGGCCCTGCTTCCTATGGTGTGTTCCTTCTACCGCCTGTGGATTTCACAAAATCTTATCATAGGCCGACAACTCGGGTGACTCACCCCCACACCCTCAAGCTTTTATTTTTCTGGGTGTCGACGCAGAGTCTTATCCATGCATGACCTACTGTTGTTCGAAAACCAAACAAAAATCTGTTTTATATGAATGATGACATTGCATTCAACCATCAATTGCATTACACGTAGCAATTATTGAACATTAAGCAACCATTCAGTCATGTATCATGTTGTCAGTTGTCACAGCTGTATAAAATAGAAGTTGAAGGGCTGTTATAAATGTAATTACAATTCAATTAGTATGATGTTACATAGCTGCAACTGTGTATTACTAGTGTAATTATATCCGTAACTGTACTTCTACTTCTACATTTTGCATATCTTGTTGTGTGTGTGTGTGTGTGGTAAAGGGCCAGGAAGGAGATTGAGTATGCAGAGTTGATGTTCTTCCTGACGGGTGGCGTGGGTCTGCAGAATAACGTCCCCAACCCGGACCCCACCTGGCTCCAGGACAAGAGCTGGGACGAGATCTGCAGGGCCAGCGACTTCCCAGCCCTCCATGGCCTCAAGTAAGCGTGGGCTGTGAGTGTGTGTGTGTGTGTGTGTGTGTCTGTGTCTGTGTCTGTGTCTGTGTCTGTGTGTGTGTGTGTCTGTGTGTCTGTGTGTCTGTGTGTCTGTCTGTGTCTGTGTCTGTGTCTGTGTCTGTGTGTCTGTGTGTGTGTATGTGTTAGAGAGCGAGAGAGAAAGAGAGAGAATAAGATAAAAACAATAAAAACAATAAAATAAGATGAGAAATGCACAAATCCTCAATTACTCTATATCTCTTCTCCTTGTTTCTAGGGATTTCTTTTCTAAAGCACCAGATAGCTTCCTACCCATTTATGACAGCAAGGAGCCCTACAACATCCCGTTACCCTCACCCTGGTCCACCCAACTCAACGACCTCCAGAAGATGATCATCCTACGCTGCCTCAGGCCTGACAAAGTAAGAAACGCAAATGTAGTATATCATTGTAACCTCATTTTCACGTATGCAGATGCTTTTAGCATTGCATTTTTAGGGAACTGAGCCCTGAGGAAGGTCAGTAGACCGAAAGCTTGGCCTATTATTAAAAAGAACACAAAGGGGATTTAAGTGTGCAGACATTTTTTCTTTCAATTTTACACAGTTTTTGTTTATGTTTGGCACCTTTTAATCGAGAGTGCGGTGTGATCCGGCTAAGCACAGCATTGCATTTTCAATGCATTTTACTATACCTTCCTCATGTAGTTAACCATTCATTTCCCAATTGGGCTAAAAAAAAATGTAATAACAATTTAAAATCGGTCACGGCAACACAAATTAGCGTTGAATATGAATGACTCGTAACATGATGCTTTTTTAGAAGGCAACACTTCATTAAAAAAAGTTTTTCATGCATTATTCTTTTTAACAAACAGTTTTCCGATACATTATATGTGTAAACAGGATATAAGTATTAATATTAAGTAATTATTTAATTATTACAGTATTTACTGACTAATTGATACACTGACACCCTACTCTGTCTCTTCCACGAAACAAAGATCGAACCTGCCATCGCTAACTTCGTGACCGACAAGCTGGGCAAGAAGTTTGTAGAGCCGCCTCCGTTCGACCTGAGCAAGAGTTACGTGGACTCCAACTGCACCATCCCGCTGGTCTTCGTGCTGTCTCCTGGTGCCGACCCCATGGCCAGTAAGTGTTCAGCTACTACGCTGTCCTACAAAAGGCAAAATGCTGTAAGTAGGCCAACATTGAAACTTAGAAAAGGCCCTGCCGTGGCTTAGTGGTAGGGCACTCGTCTGCTACGCGGCCGACCCGGGTTCGAGTCCGGCTCGGGTCCTTTGCTGACCCTTCCCCGTCTCTCTCCCAGCTCATTTTCAGTCATTGCTAAACTGTCCTATCGGAGAAGAAAAAAAAACGTAGGAAAAAAATCGGATATTGTAGTTACTGCAAATATGGCATAGCAATCTTTCTAAAATGGGACATATTTGGAACCATAAGGCTTTGTCACAAGATAAAGAAGTTGTAATGAAAACCATTTTAAGCCTAAACTCTAAATTATGTAGCTGCCGTACTACCCTCTGCCTTTGTATGGCAGTACAGTACAGCAGAAATGCAGAAATGTTAGAATTTCTAGAACTTTAGGGAACCCTTTTCATCCTACCAAAGGTTGTTTTCTGGCATGTACTGTACGTAATAACTACAGTAAGTGAAGCAGTGAAATGCATTTGTGAAAAACATACTCTGTAAGTGATGCCTGGATCTTGCATTTGCTGGCCAATAATCAGTAGTATAGTGTTTACAGACAGGGTGTACTGCACATCCTGACAGGAAAAAGGAAGGATGATGAGGAGGAACTTTCCTTGTGTCCTCTTTTCTCCTTTCTCCCCTTCTCTCTCTCCCTCCCTCCCTCTCTCTCCCTCTCTACCTCCCCTAGGCTTGCTGAAGTTTGCCAACGACAAGAACATGGGCGGCAACAAGTTCAAGTCCATCTCTCTGGGCCAGGGCCAGGGCCCCATCGCCGTGCGCATGATCAAGTCGGCCATGAAGGAGGGCACCTGGGTATGCCTGCAGAACTGCCACCTGGCCGTGTCCTGGATGACCACGCTGGAGAAGATCTGCGAGGACCTCAGTCCCGACACGTGCCACCCCGACTTCAGGCTCTGGCTCACCAGCTACCCCTCGCCCATGGTGAGTGAACTAGAGTAGAGTAGAGTAGAGTAGAGTTACTTTATTGTTCCGGGGTAATTTCCCGATCCCACCCCGTCTCTCTGTCCCTCTCGCTTCCTGTCACCATCTCAGACTGTCCTATCAAATAAAGGCATAAAAAGCCCCTAAGAATATATATACTGTATATAAAAAAGAGTTACTTTATTGTTCCAAAAAGAAATTAATCTAATCATAATATACAGTGCAAGACAGATTAAGCACAATGCACTACTCTGCATACGAACAACAACTGGGGAAATGTGTTATGACTGGGACCTTCTATCCCAAACATGGAATAGGTTATTTGGTGGCATTACCTTGCTTACACATCTAACACACTGTTTACTTATCTGTGATAGCCATGCATTCCCATGCCCTTCTAAAAGAAGTTGTTGCAATCCACAGCCATCTTTGTGATGCTCAGCATGCTGTATTGGTCACCAAACATTTTCAGCAGGGACCCCTTTTTGGACTTCAGAATATTTTTGCGACCTCTAGGATTTTTTTTTTCAATTAATACTGCTAGATTTTCCATTCATAGTTTGTCTGCTAATATTGCCAGAAATACTGTACATCTATTAACCATACAAGTGAATACTGTTCTTAATCATGTCCCTTTTGTCCGCAACACCACCTTCAATAGCATACTGCCACGTCGTTATGAACGGTCCCTCCCCTCACATTTCAACGGGCTTGAAGGGCTCTTTCTGCTCCTATCAAAATAGTCTCTGGTCATATTATCATTGAAAACATACAGTGATGAACATTGTACAAACATGGTGAGTGCTGCCTCCGCAGGCCATGGGTGGAACTGCTCCAAGTGTGTCACACACCTGCTATACATGAAATGCAACTATTTGTTTCTGATTTGCATTCTTGAGAAGTGAAAGTAAGAATTCACTGCATAGACTGCACATGTGTGCATACATAGAAAATGGGTTTGTGTAGCATTTGCTTTGAGACCAACCCACCAAAGCGCAACAAAAGAAAATGTCCAATGAAAAACCAAAAGATGGCTGTCGCATCTCTTTCTCTGTCTAACACACACACACACACACACACACACACACACACACACACACACACACACACACACACACACACACACACACACACACACACACACACACACACACACACACACACGTGAGCGTACACGCACACGCGCAAGCAGATATCTAGAGAGAGACCTTGACTCTCTGCTTTCTGTTCTGCCTGTAGTTCCCGGTGACCATCCTCCAGAACGGGGTGAAGATGACGAACGAGCCCCCCACAGGCCTGCGCCTCAACCTGCTGCAGTCCTACCTGTCAGACCCCATCTCTGACCTGGCGTTCTTCTCCGGCTGCCCCGAAAAAGAGCTGGTAAGCTAGCGGCAGTATAGCTGTGGTGTTACTATTTTGTTGTGTTCGTGTTGGGTTGGGTATAATTTAGTTCATTTTCAATGAGGTCACAGCTACACAGACTGATGCAGAATTTCAATAGTCCATCTTTCTCTGTCTCAATAGGTAGACCATCAAAGTATTTCTCGATTTATTGTTCATGGCTACTCAGGCATGTCAAGCACGTTTCACAGTTTTATCGCTTCTAATTTATTGAATACACAGTAAAAGTACTAATTAAACGCGTTAACCAGTCGGTGAGTAGTCAATATTAAGTTGATTGCGGAATGTGATTATGAGGGTCATAATTCATATGTAATGTAAAGGGGAGTGTTGGTTGTTCTGCTGTAGGCCTGGGAGAAGCTCCTGTATGGGGTGTGCTTCTTCCACGCTCTGGTCCAGGAGAGGAAGAAGTTTGGTCCTCTGGGCTGGAACATCCCCTACGGCTTCAACGAGTCAGACTTGCGCATCAGCATCAGACAACTGCAGGTAACACAATGTGGAAATGCATAATGACTGATATGACTGCTGAATATCCAATACATGTTCAGTTCAACTTACTCTTACATTTACTAAGTTATTAAGGTATGTATGTAAGGTTATAATGTGGCATATTGTATTTACCTGTATTCTGTGCCATTACCACACTATTAAAATGGTATTAGCATTTTTAGCAGCAGCTGTAGGCAGGTAGGTAGGTATTTGCTATATTTTTTGCTATGTTTGCTATATTTTTTCGTGCAGGCAGGGTGGGGAGGGTTGTCGCCCGAGGTGCCAGTCACTGTAGGACCATCACTGCATTCCCCTGTGTTTGTGTTTATTTTTTCATTGCGCTAATGAACTGCATCATAAACAAGGCACTGGTAAGGCCCATGAGTAGAATGGGTCATTTCCCAGCTCCACCACATCTCTCTCTCCCTTTTACTTCTCGTTGCGCCCCATTGTCTATCTGAAACAAAGGCAAAAAAAAGCCTATAAAAAATCCCATTTCTCTGTTGCTCAATGTACTGTACCTTTTAGCTATTGTCTATTGCCGATCTGAGTTATTGAATGTACTGCGCACACAGGGCTGAATAGTATGCTGTATAAAATATTATATTACATTATGCGTGGTGATGCCACCGTGTTTATTTTTCGCCCTGTGTTGTTGCAGCTGTTTATAAACGAGTATGAGATGGTCCCGTTCGAGGCCATCACGTACCTGACGGGCGAGTGCAACTACGGCGGGCGGGTGACGGACGACTGGGACCGGCGTCTCCTCATGACCGTCCTGGCCGACTTCTACAACAAGGAGGTCATCGACGACCCCCGCCACAACTTCTCCCCCAGCGGCAAGTACTACGCCCCGCCCAAGTCCATCTACGAGGACTACGTGGAGTTCATCAGGGTGAGGCTTTCAGCGCACACAGCTTAACTGTCTCTTTTTGTTTGTTTGTTTTGGAAGTTAAAAGATTCAAATAACACAGGATGAGACCATTTCCTTATGTGTGCACATACAGAAAACCTGTTGAAAGATAAGTAGTTAGCTGAATTTAGGAGCTGTTGGATTTTTTAAGCTAGTTGGCTGGGGCTTTTCCTTAGTCATTTCTTTAATCACTACTCACTTTTCGTTTTACTAAATGAGCTAAGTTAATCCATTCTTACTGTATAAGAACACTTTCGCTGTGAAACACTGCATCCCACCCTCTTACCTCAACCTCTCTAGTGAGATATGAGAGGAAATTCGATTATGACTGTTGATGTAATGTCTTTGTGCGATGTCAGAAACTGCCCTTCACGCAGCACCCGGAGGTGTTTGGGATGCATGAGAACGTGGACATTTCCAAGGACCTGCAGCAGACCAAGCTGCTGTTCGACTCGCTGCTGCTGACGCAGGGCGGGGGCTCCAAGGGGGGAGGCAGCTCCGGCGGAGACAACACCCTCCTGGACATCGCCAACGACATCCTCCACAAAGTAAATCACCTCACATCACATCATCAGCAGTCTGTCAGCACTGCAGCCAGTCACAATGCATTGATTTGGGTTTTCTCACCAGTTTCATACTCAGTCATTCACATACTTATGCCTCTTTTCCACCGCCGTTTTTTTTGGTAGGCCTACAGCTCGAAACAGCGCGACTCGGCTGCCACTTTTTGCTTATGATTGAGCTGAGTAGTGCCTATTTGAAAAGCAAAAAGTGGCGGACAAGTTATGCTGTGTCGAGTTGCAGGCCTACCAGGAAACCGGTAGTGGAAAAGAGGCATTGGTAACTTTCACTCACCAACTCACTCAGTCACTCAATCACTCACTCACTTGCTCACTCAGTCACTCACTCACTTGCTCACTCATTCACTCAGTCATTCAGTCACTCACCCATTCGCTTATTCATTCATTCACCTGCTCATCCACTCAGTCACTCAGTCACTCGGCCATTCTCTCGTTCACACCCTTTTGTGGTTCTCCCCCTTCCTCTCTGCAGCTTCCTAATAACTTTGACATCGAGGCAGCCCTGGCCAAATACCCGGTGCTCTACGAGGAGAGCATGAACACTGTGCTGGTCCAGGAAATGGAACGTTATAACACGTGAGGATTTTGATCTTTCTTCTTCATTTTACATATATTTTAATAAGCAATAGAGCAATTAAGTTATGAGTACATATTGTAAGTATTATTTAATAGGCTTACTCCCATGTTCCTTGTCCTCCTGTGTTACTTGAATTATGCATGCCAATACCAATTGCACATATTTTCGTAAGAACGATCAGAAACCCTATGCATGATACTGGAGGTATTGTCTAAGGGCAGATAGCCAACAGGGCTCTCACTAATATTTCTCATCATCGCTTGAGTCCATCGGGACCTCAACATGGATGTTAAGAAAATTGACCCTCGCTGTTGTGTCAATATTGCACTGTGCGCACACGTCTGTGTACCTTCTTCCAGGTGTCGTTCCACGTGCCAAATTGACATAAAATATGCATGGCAACGCGTTTGCACAAGAAAAGTGCACATGCACCACGTCTCCCACAGCAAGCATACCCTGGGCCTTATACACAGTAATTAGAACGAAATTAAAAAAAGGACTAAGTTTAACTTTAAATCATACAGTGCATGATCCGTATCCACCACTGAGCACGTAATTAAAAAGCAAAAGTTAAGAAAGCCACTGGTGCTCTCTCTTTCTTCCTCCAGGTTGCTGATCACTATCCGCTCGAGTCTGCAGAACCTGCTGAAGGCCATCAAGGGCCTGGTGGTGATGGACGCTGACCTGGAGGCCATCGCTAGCAGCCTGATGGTGGGGAAGGTGCCGGGCAAGTGGGCCAAGCGCTCCTACCCCAGCCTCAAGCCCCTGGGCAGCTACGTCACAGACTTCCTGGCCCGACTCACTTTCCTACAGGTGAGTCATCTCCCACAAGGCTACTCATCGCTACGCTTCGGCTACCCTCGATGCATAGCAAAAACACATCCTCTGAATTGATACTAGATGACTTGTCATTGGAGGAGATACCTGTGTCACATAGTAAATGTGCACTTGCTCCCATCAACTATGCAAGGCCCCTACTTTCCCCCTGTGTTTTCTTGTGCTGCTTGCAGGACTGGTTCCTGACGTGGAAGCCCCATGTGTTCTGGCTGTCCGGCTTCTTCTTCACCCAGGCCTTCCTCACGGGGGCCATGCAGAACTACGCCAGGAAATACTCCATACCCATAGACCTCCTGCGCTTTGACTTCCAGGTACATCTTAGAGCAGGTGTGGGGAACCTTTTTCTTTCAAAGGGCCACTTCAAACTGCTCCAAGGGCCGTAAATGTCCTCCGAGGGCCGTAAATGTCCTCCGAGAGCCGTAGTATGAAACAAGACCAGGATTTCCTCCTGCACTTTAGGCCTATATTGAAGGCAGCCACCTTTACAACAGACCCCACCTTCTCTAGGTACCCTGAATAAAGCTCAATTGTATTGCAACTGGAATGTCTAGGCTTCCTTTACAAAATATGTCATATTTCATGTGAAGCTGCATAACATTAAAATTATGTAGGAGGCCGGATTAAACGGCTTCAAGGGCCGCAAATGGCCCTCGATACAGAGGTTCCCCACCCTGGCTGAATCTCAAATGGTGCACTTGTGCACTTTATTGTTCATGTTTCAGTGCGTATACCGTATTAGTTACGCACTGAAACATAGTGCCCGAAGTGCACAAGTGCGCCATTTGAGATCCAGCCCCTGTCTCAGAGGGTCTTAAAAGGACTCTTTCAGTCACCAGTTACGTGTATGTCAATGTCCTGAGGCAGAAGTAGTGGATCAAGGACCCAGAGTAGAAACTAAGATGTTGTTTAAGTGTTTTTTTATGTAATGTGCATTTGTAGGTGTTAAACATAGAAACATCTGACGCCTCCCCTGAGGATGGAGTCTATATTCATGGACTGTTCCTGGATGGAGCTCGATGGGATAAGAGAAGGTGATTTTCTTTGTTTTAAAAGAATACACAGCTAATTGGTATCAAAATGGTATTGTGATTACAATGAAATTGAGAATTACATTACATTTCGTGAGCTTAGAATTATAAGGTTCTATCTCCGTTTAGGGTAGTTCTGAGATATTGAGCATCAAAGTTTTTACATCCTAGCTGGCAAAAGTGTTATGTAGTATAATCTATTATTATAGCTCAACAAGACCATCACCCTACAGACACTTTGAGGACAGAATATCAAAATCCTGGCACATTTGGAAATGGGATTTTTTAACATGGTCCAAATGGAGATAGAACCTTGTAATTCTGAGAGCTCTGATTCTGTTCAGAATTATAAGGTTCTATCTCCATTTTTATAAACAAACCCCTACATTTCAAGGAATAAATGTATATAACCATTAATTTCAATCAATTTATATATTTAGAATACAAGCACACAGCTTTTACTATAAAATATAATATATAACATTATATACATCACAGTCAAGCGAGTTTGTAAAAAAAGAAATGTTTTATTTATTTTTCAAAGATCATGGACATGGAAAAATTACAACATTTTGAACATTTTAATTAAAAAAGATATCATTTTAAAGAGTTCATTTTTTTTAAATGTCATCCTTTATATCCCCTTCTCTCCAGCTGTATACCCCCCCCCCCCTTACACTGTTACTAAACATCATTAAACACTTTTTAAAAACACATTGTTTATTTAAGATAGTGTTAAACTATGAGACACTTTTATTATTTATTATTCTGTATGTCTGTTTTGTTCTGTATGATTTACTTCATGTATAGATGAACTTCAGATATCACTCTCTATCCATACCAACACACACACACACACACACACACACACACGCACACGCACACGCACACACACTGTTACTAAACATCACTAAACACTTATTAAAAACACATTGTTCATTTATTTTATACGCTAGGGTTAAACTATGAGACAGTTTCACTATTTATTATTCTGTATGTCTGTTTTTGTATGGATGTTGTACTTCAGATTTCACTTTCTAAATACTGCGCTGTAGTAGGCTTTGTCAACAGCAGGCATGTACTTGAACATAGATAAAAGGTCAGTCTTCTTTGCCTCTGCAATGGTGTTTTTGTTGGTTAGATACTTTGGCTTGGGCAGCAAGAGCGCTGTTGGCATGTTAGACCTGGTTTTGGTGTTAGAGCCCCTAATATCTACCTGTATGGGAAGCTGAGCATGAGAGGTACTGTACTGTACACTGAACAGATTTTGAGTGAATGTAATTTGGGCCACTGAAGCAAATGGTATCTGCTTGTACTGGAAAAGTTTGGCACATGACTGAAAGTCTTTGAAATCTGTTTCTTTCATCTGGATGACAGTGTAAGGATTAGTTCTGTTCGCTCTCAGAAGGACACGCAAGAATGACAATGGGCTGTAAAACTCTGAGCTTGCCATTGCCTTTTCAATGTTGCTATGCATATTGTCCACTTCTTGGACAGCTGAGTGGCCAGGCGTAGAATATTTCATTGTAATCTTTTGGATTTTGGTATTTCTGGACAAGAACTCAACGATTGCAAAAGACATAATAGAATTTCTTTTTTGTGGCACACAGCTGTCACTCCTTGTTACTATCTCAGTTACTTCAGGATGGTCTTGAACCACTCTTTCAAGTATTTTGACTATGGCACTTGCCATGTCATTCCCTCCTCTACCTGACATTGCCTCTGTCCACACAGCACAATACCCTTTTTTAGTAAGTGAGCTGTGGGCAGTCATATTATAGAGATTCATCTTCCTTTTATAAAAGAATGAACTAACCTCAGCTCGTGGACATGATATTACATTTTCTAAGTCAAAACAGATCGTAAGTTGCTGTTTGTTATCTCTATCTCTTTGACGCTCTTGGCGCATGGCATTTTTTTCATTGACATGTTTATTGTGTGCATCCTCTTGGTGCTGGTTTAACAACCCCTGTTTTTGTGCTGCTGCATGTGCCTCACACTCATCACACCTGTCTGATTTGGGGACATGGAACCCAAGATTAAACTCAGTGTTAAATATAAATCTATAGTAAGACATTTTCACTGGTGTTTCATGTACAGCACAGGTGGTTTTATAGAGATCATACATCTTGGCCACATTTAGAGTTGGCTCCAGATATTGCTTTTGGGTGCGGGCACGACAGTAGTGGGACTCGACTACAGGGAAAGACCTAATGTGTTCCAGCACCTTCTCTTTTTTTTCCTCATCTATTTGTTTTTTAGGATGCTTTCCCCGTGCATCTGATTTTGGCATGCCAGCCTGGCTTCTCTTTTGGTGTACATTATACACTGTTTTCTGACTAATTGAAAGAGTACCTAGAAAAAATGGCTTGCATACTCTCACTTTCTGTCCCTCTCCTAGATCAAGAGAATATTTGAATGAGTGTGTACGGCGTGAGTCTTCGCCACTATCACGTTGTCTCTCTTTGACATGGCACTCAGTTGTCATCATAATGTAATCATATTTTCTGTCCTGATTCAGACCATAGTACTCTTCAAAACACCTCTCCCTCTCGCCACCAGTGATTTTCCTGGCACAATTAAATTTACAGGACAAAGTGCAGTCCTTAAATGTTTTTATTTGTTTGGCTGGCACTGTCTCTTTAGACGTGTTCACGTGTTCTTTACCCTCTTGATAAAGCCTCTTTCTGCATACTGACTTCCATGATGATGGAGTGCAGACCCTTTTCCGACTCTTCCCTTGCTCTGATCTCTCCTGTATCCCAACTGCTGGTGTCTCTGCTGCAATGTCCCTGGGTGTCTCTGCTGCAATGTCCCTGGGTGCCTCAGCTGGTCTGGCCCTGGGTGTCTCTGCTGCAATGTCCCTGGGTGTCTCTGCTGGTCTGGCCCTAGGTGTGTCTGCTGCAATGACCCTGGGTGTCTCAGATGGTCTGGCCCTGGGTGTCTCGGCTGGTCTGGCCCTGGGTGCCTCAGCTGGTCTGGCCCTGGCTGTCTCGGCTGGTCTGGCCCTGGGTGTCTCTGCTGCAATGTCCCTGGGTGTCTCAGCTGGTATGGCCCTGGGTGTGTCTTCTGCAATGGCCCTGGGTGTCTCAGATGGTCTGGCCCTGGGTGTCTCGGCTGGACTGGCCCTGGGTGCCTCAGCTGGTATGGCCCTGAGTGCCTCAGCTGGTCTGGCCAGGGGTGTGTCTGCTGCAATGGCCCTGAATGTCTCGGCTGGTCTGGCCCTGGGTGTGTCTGCTGCAATGGCCCTGAATGTCTCAGCTGGTCTGGCCCTGGGTGTCTCAGCTGGTCTGGCCCTGGGGGTCTCGTCTGGTCTGGCCCTGGGTGTCTCGCCTACTGTCCCTCTTGCTTCTGCTCTGGGGGTCTCTGCCTCTCCTGACATGGATACAAAAAAAGACAGCTGAGTATCACAATATAAAGGACTACTACCATCATTTTCCTTATAAAGACTTAACAGGATAAACAGTCAAATATGCTTAGTGATTAATGTACTTCTTAGTGTACAAGCTACCAGTTGCAAGTTTGCCTACGTAGTAGTGTCTGAAAACATCTGTGCAACTCGAGCATTTACTGCCCGTCAAACCTGCAAAAAACATAACCCCATAGTAGCGAAGAAAAGTGAAAGATTCTTTCTTATTACATGATGCAATATTATAATAATGTGTCCATTTATTATTTTGTTTTATGACACTGAGAATATGGTTTGGGTATTTTACAAACCTGCAAAAACATAACCCAAGCAGTAGCCAAGAGAAGCTTAAGATTAATTATTATCACATGATCCAATATTATAGTAATGTGACATTTTATTATTTTGTTTTGTGACACTAAAACACAGTCTGGGTATTTTACAAACAAAAGCATGGTAAACACAATAGAAATTCCAGCCATCCATACCCACTATCTGCTGTCCTCTTTTCATTTGGAGAATCATTTTCATCATTTCTGTAATAATAAAAGCAAAAATAAGTATTATTATCCTGATATAAATGGGGCAACTTTTATCAAGACACCAGGAAGCTTAAAAAGTTGATTAGCTTGCATTTATTGAAGGGGAGTAAATTAGAAAATTGTGTTATGTTAGGCTGCAGTCATCAAGACACCTTCTATCAAGCTTAAAAGATAGCAGCTAGCTAGCTTGCATAAGGAAGTGGAATACAGTTAGAAATCGCCATTCATTTAACGAATCTGTTGCCCATCTACAAAGATACAAGGATAAAGGGATGTTTATTTGTCATAAATATAGATGTACAGGTGCAAAACGGTAAGCAAGCTGTTGGTGAGCTAGCAAGCTGATGAGAAAGTCCGCTAGCAAGTTAATGCTAACATTCGCTAATGCTAACCGAACTAGTTAGCTAGCTTCTTTGGCAAACAAGCTGATTTACAATAGTTAGCTAATGATTCGTAAATTATCATATACCAGCTCTATGTGCTTCTACTTACCGATATCTTCTAGTACTGGTGAATGTGCGTGTATATCTTTTGGTGAACATTGCCGGCTTCAAATGTCCTCAGTTTAGCCTTGGCGCCTTAGCTCTGTGTCCCAGCAAGAGAGCCAGGATGTGGGTTTTGATTGGTCCGTCCGTGTTCAGCCAGGGTTTTCATTGGATATTGAATGTACTGGAGATAGAACCTTATAATCCCAACTCGGTTTATGTTTTTTGAGATGGAACCTTTTTATTTTATTAATAACAATGTGAAATAATACTTTTTTACAAAAATAACACCACACAGGCATTAATAAACACCTAATGGATCAGATTGTCAAAAACTCAATTTCGACCAAAAGTGGAGATAGAACCTTATAATTCTAAGCTCACGATTTTGCTGACGCTTTTATCCAAAGCGCCTTGCAGATATTTACAAGGTAGATACAAGGCTAGATACTTTGCTCAAGGGCACTTCAGCCATGGATTGAGGTGTAGGGAAAGATCATGTGGGATTTGTTGGTACTTTTAGCATATTTATCTATTTCAGTAATTCCTTTTGAAACCACTGGAAATCATGGCCTGGGACAAACTGAAAGGATCTGCACACTGCTTGCAAAAGACTATCATAGATATTCTTCAGGCATCTTACACAAGTTAAAAAAACAGTCAGGATAAATAGCGGAGGCCTACACAGCTGATTGGCAGTTTAGGCAACCAGCTGATAGTCACCAATTGTTTGTTGGGCCTAATAAGAACAGCTGACTATCAGCTGATTTCCTCAAAATTGCTACAAATAAATTAAGTCTTATTACAGCAGTGTGCAGATCCTTTCCCGCTCCTACATGTGACAGTTTTTGGATTTGGCACCTGCTGATGCTTTTCTGCTGGATGTGCACGCTTTCCACTACACTCTGGGACATGGTGAAGACATAATACTCCCTTATTGTGTCCTGTTATGTTGTTAAAATATTTGTCTTTGTTCCCTCCTCTATGTCTTAACTCCAGTGGAGTCCTGGCTGAACAATACAACAAAGTGCTCTTTGACTCAGTGCCCATCATCTGGATCAAGCCAAGTAAGACTGCAACACAATCTTAATATTATCATGCCAGCCTTTAATAATTCCAGAAAGTATTACATATATTATACAATCTTTTCACACTACATTGGAATATCATCACATTGCTAAAATAATCACCTATATTAATTGTCTTGTTTGTCGATGACTGATTTTTTCTCCCCATTGTAGAATCGCCTAAGCCATTAGATAATTGCATAGTTTTTTAGGAAAAAATGGGGACCTCCCTAAAAGAGCAATTATTTTATCAAAGTGACGGTATTGGAGGCGTTTCATAGGTTTTTTTTGTTTTTAAAAAAAAATAATTAGCTGTCAATCTTTTGCTTGTTCGCTGCAGCGGATAAGAAGCCTTTGGAGCACTCCCAGACCCAGTACGTGTGTCCCCTGTACAAGACCAGCGAGCGCAAGGGCACCCTCTCCACCACCGGCCACTCCACCAACTTCGTCATCTCTGTGGTCCTACCCACCGACAAGCGGCCCCAGCACTGGATCAAGAGAGGCGTGGCCCTGCTCTGTCAGCTGGACAATTAATCCAAAAAACCCACGCACGCACGGACCATTTAACAGGCACTTTATGATCTACTCATTTTCATTTCTGTACTTTTTCTATTGCACAGAGTAAATTAAAATATTATCAACTGATCCATGACCGTGTGTGTCTCCATTTCTTTAAGTTCACTACTAAGTTCAAGTTCAAGGTCAAGTAATTTTATTTGTCACATACATGGTATTGTAGTGAAATGATGATGGGGTCATCAGCTCTGCATCTTAAAAATTAAAGAAGTAAAGTAAAAAAGGAAATAAAAGGTGAGAAATAAGTTAAAGAAAAAACAAAGAAAATGATTATTTTAAAAAGTCTCGGTTCAACAGTCGCACTGCCTGGGGGTAAAAACTTTTCCTCATTCTTTCTGTACTGGCCTGAATGGTTCTGAGTCGTCTGCAGGACTTAAGTAGGGTGAACATGTAAGAGTTGGGGTGTGAGACATCCTGCATAATTTTCCTAGCCCTGGCTCCCACCCTCTTAGTGTAAAGACCCAAGAGTCCTGGAAGGTTGGCTTTGATAGTGCGCGCACCACTCTCTGTAGGTCCTTCTGTTGTTGCTGTGTGCAGCTTCCAAACCAGGCCGTAAAACTGTTAACACACTTTCCACCGCTGATGAATAGAAGGAGGTCAGGATGGGAGTGGAGACCTTAAACTTCCTCAGTAGGCGGAGGAAGTACAGCCACTGCCTGGATTTTGCTGTCAGGTGTTGAGTGTGTAGTGACCAGGAGAGGTCCTCAGTCAGGTGTACTCCCAGGTACTTGTAATTTGAGACCCTCTCCACAGGCTCCCCGCTGATGGTAAGTGGCGTGTAGTGTATGCCCTGCTCTGCACCTTCCTGAAGTCCACTACCATTTCTTTCGTCTTGCTGACGTTCAGGGCCAGGTTGTTGGACTGGCACCACTGTGCTAGGTCATCCACCTCATTCAGGTAGGCTGTCTCGTTGTTGTTTGAGATGAGACCCAGCACCACGGTGTTGTCAGCGAATTTTAAGATGGAATTTGAGCTGCTGGTGGTTGTACAGTCATGCGTGTAGATGTTATAGAGCAGTGGGCTCAAAACACAACCCTGGGGCGAGCCAATGTTGAGGGTCAGCTGGCTTGAAGTGACACCACCACCTATTCTGACCACTTGAGGGAGATCAGTGAGAAAGCTGAGCACCCATTTGCAGAGCTGTGTGTTGAGTCCCAGCCCCCTCATCTTGTCAGCCAGGCGCAGGGGCTCATGTTTTGTGTTTCATAGTTTTAGTTTTGCCATTCTGATTAAGAAGGCTGTGGCATACTGATGCTTGAAAGGAGTTATTCATTAAGTTTGTGATTTTTACAGAAAAATAGTGGTTGCGATATCCATCCTTTATTCAGATCTTTCCTCTGTGTTTTGAGCAGCACTTGTCTAGCAGAGTAGAGTTGCAGGAGGCAGCCAGACGTCATTCAGTGGGTCAAAGCCAGGTGTTGGTTGGAGGGAGTGAGGGAGGGAGGGAAGGTCCCATGGTAATGTATTTATAGTCGGGCCAAGATATAAATAGCGGTATTTTGAGACACCCAACAAGCCACGAGCCTACACAGGCCTGGAGCTTGCCCTGTATTCCCGCGACTGAAGGTAGAGTAACAATTGGGCATGCATGGGTCCAAAAGGGTATGTTTGAGACCATGGGGAATAGTGTCATATTTCTGTAATGATTAGACACTGGCTTACATACCTGCATGCTGCGTGCACCCAGAGAAGAGACACTCATAACCTTCAGCTGCGTTCAGAAGCTGCTCTCACATGCCACATTTCAGGGCTGCTCCAGTTCCCTGTCGAAAACAAAATACTTGTATCTGGCGAATTGCACTGCTTAGTGCAAGGGTGTAATATTTTTAGGGGAAAAGAAAGAGTATGGCACATACATGTGTCTTTAATACTATTTTAGAGAAATAAATGGGTGTGATTTATTTTGTTTTGAACTGCAGCGAGTCGTAAGGTTTTGAGACGTAACATTCCTGTAATTCTAACCAGCAACATTGGAGAAAAGTAGAGCAGCTACAGTATATCACGAAAGTGAATACACCCCTCACAGTTTTGCAGATTTTTGAGTATATCTTTTCATAGGAAAGCATTACAGAAATGTAACTTTGACACAATGATTAGTGACCTTTTAACAACATATTTAACCGCTTAAATTTCTTGTTCACTCAGAAAAAAACAAAATACAGCCATTAATGTTTGAACATGTACTCACAAAAGTGAGTACACCCCAGATTAAAATCCGGTAGAGAAGGGGCTATGTTGGCTCGAATCGTCTCGAAATGAAACAAAATGAAAAGGGATGACAAGGGAGGTCATCAGTGTGCGTTTCAACCTTTCTTTGCATTGAACTTTTAAATTTTGAGTCTGCATCTGGCTTAAATAGATTGGTGTGAGATTTGAATGCAATCCTATGGAGAATATCATGATCTGCTTCAGTAGTCACAGTGCATGTTGACAGGCATGTTTCTTTTAGGTGTATTTCAGATTGCCAATGTTGACAGCATTCATGCATCCCCAAACCATGTCAGTCCCACTACCATGCTTGGCTTATGAGAGGATACACCTTTTTTTGTAAAACTCACTTGTTTACCACCACACATGCTTGACACCATCTAAGCAAATTTGTTCATCTTGGTCTCTTCAGATCACACAACATGGTTCCAGTGATCCATATCCTTGGTCTGTTCATCTCTCTTGAGACCAAGATAAACAAATTAGCTTTAGATGGTGTCAAGCATGTGTGGTGGTAAACAAGTGAGTTGTACAAAAACGGTGTATCCTCTCATAAGCCAAGCATGGTAGTGGGACTGACATGGTTTGGGGATGCATGAATGCTGTCAACATTGGCAATCTGAAATACACCTAAAAGAAACATACATGTCAACATGCACTGTGACTACTGAAGCAGATCATGATATTCTCCATAGGATTGCATTCAAATCTCATACCAATCTATTTAAGCCAGATGCAGACTCAAAATTTAAAAGTTCAATGCAAAGAAAGGTTGAAACGCACACTGATGACCTCCCTTGTCATCCCTTTTCATTTCGTTTCATTTCGAGACGATTCGAGCCAACATAGCCCCTTCTCTACCGGATTTTAATCTGGGGTGTACTCACTTTTGTGAGTACATGTTCAAACATTAATGGCTGCATTTTGTTTTTTTCTGAGTGAACAAGAAATTTAAGTGGTTAAATATGTTGTTAAAAGGTCACTAATCATTGTGTCAAAGTTACATTTCTGTAATGCTTTCCTATGAAAAGATATACTCAAAAATCTGCAAAACTGTGAGGGGTGTATTCACTTTCGTGATATACTGTATTTATACCTGTAGCACCAATTTCATCACTTTTCTTAATCATCAGCCATGGCGCCTTTATGCAGTAGTTTAACCAGAGAGTAATAATCTGCCATGAGGTTTGTTGCGATAAACGCGACACAGCACATCAGGGATGTTTGGTTCAACATATTACACCTGTTTGGTTCAAGAGTGTTGGAATTGTCCCTCAAACATTGAACGATTCAAATGTTTCTCTTCATCTTCGCTTCTTTTTTATCCATGGACTGAGCTACCAAAAATTACCACCAGCTATGCTCTGTGTCATTACATATTTTACACACTTCATTTTCTTTCACATGTCCACATCCCCCATCTAGCTGCTGATTTCTTCTGGTGTGAACTTGATGTGAAACTATCCCAGAAGAACTCCTGCCGTGTCAAATCTGTGATTCTCTAACTGGCTGGTGAGGAATGGAGGGGGCAGCTGGCGAGTTTGAGGGCTCAGATGAGGAGTGGGATGAGGATGAGGCCACTCAGTACATGATTGAACAGAGCCTTCTGGAACGCGCCAAGCAGGCCAAGTAGGTCTCCTCCCTGCATCCCCTTCTAAAACTACAATGCATGCTGATACAACTACCTAATGGTTAGGGAGTTGGGCTGTAGATCACTAGCCTGGGAACTCCCATACTGCCTTTAGTTCTACACAATCGTTTCGATCTGAAAGACTAATCTCACTTGTGATTAGGTCTGGTGTTAACCAGGCAAGTAGATCACAGGGTTGTTGGTTCAATCCCCAACCTTACCAGTCCCTTCTCCCTCCATGGCTGAAGTGCCCTTGAGCAAGGCACCTAAATTCAGATTGTTCCAATGACTGCAACCAATACCCTGCCCTGGGCAATATCTGCAAGTCGCTTTGGATAAAAGTGTTATATTACTAACTGCAGTTCACGGTGAAGGAGAGACTGAAAAAAACTGAAAAATATGTTGATGTCATTGTGTAATCCCTAGTGAGCAAACTGATGTTGATGTGGATGAAGTCTTTGAAACAATAAGAACAGGTGAGGGTTGTCCACCTACTCACAGTAATTTGCTTTACGTATGACCCCTCAAGGGTCCATCTCATTATCTAAACTCCCCTCCTCACCTTGTGCTTGTAGCCTTGTGCTTTGCTGACACCCTGTCTCCGTGGAGAAAACCTCCATCATCAATGACGTCTTTCCTTGACGAGGCTACAAGCACAAGGCAAATAGGGGAGTGTAGATAATGGGAATGGACCCCAAGAGGTGCCATCCCCCAAGGTCTGAATAGAGCTGTCTCTTCCTTTCCTCGTCTGAATGGAGCCAGGTGATGAGAAGACCCTGAGAGAGCTGGCCAATCAGCAGGATGCTTTCAGCAAGAAAGACAGCAGGGGATGGCTCCCAATACATGAAGCAGCCGCCCAGGACCAGAAGAAGATACTGGAGATTACCTATGCAGGTGCTCAAGTTGGCATCCTACAGGCCAATTGACAACTACTAACAAATGCTAATTTTGAATCTAAATTCAAATAATATTTCTGACATTGCTCATAAACACCAACTCAAAAAGTAAAATGGTATTTATATATTGAATTTTATTGAAGTATTTTTCAAAAGCATCAATCCAGACCAGTGATGTAGTTGACATTTCCTCCATTTAATTCTGAATAAAGCTTAATTCTGCTTTGAAAAGGCATCAAAGGAAACTAGATGGAACTATTTAAAGGTACAAAGCTGCTCATTGAAACGGTGTCGCCTATTGCCAAATTTGACCTTTTTCATGATAGTTTACCAAGTAATAAACTAATATTTTCTAGTATGGCCCAAGTACAGTCATTTTTGCAGCTAAAAATGCCTATTTCTGGAAATTCAAAATGGCGCACCATGGAGAAGATCCCTCTTTTCATGTTTGAAAAGTGCAATTTTTTCAGTCATAATGAATACTTTGGAAGAAAAATTTGATGCTGGTGGTAAGTATTCATGAAAAATGTAACATTAGTGAATGGGTAGTATTAATTCTGGAAATAAACTACTAAAAATCTCACACAGTGTCCCTTTAATTATTAATTTGGAATTAAAAACGTCATTTAAACATAGCCATGCTCAGTGAAGATTGCGCTTATGCATTAATGTCATTCTGTCCTCAGTGACTCATTCACTACATTTACTCATTTACTACATAGTGTGCACTGCAGAGGACAACAAGACCATATGACTCGCCTATGTAATGGCCCATGAAATGAACCTTTCATATTGTACACTCCACAAAAAACCCACAGCCTCCTTCCAGGGAGCTGCGGAGAGTCAGACTCCGAGTGGAGAGACGCCCCTGTTCTTCGCCGTGGTGTACGGCCACCATAGGAATGTGACCTTCTTGCTTCAGAACGGCTGCAACCCTGACACGCAGAATGACGATGGAGACTCACCATTGATCGCAGGTGTGTTAAATATTATCCTCATTAAAGTGAATTATAGTGATATAAAAAACTATATACTTGGGTCAAGGGAGCATTCAAAATGCGGATGGAAAACGTTTTATAGGGGGAAACTCAAACTTTTCATAGGAGAGATACTATTACTCTGCTTTGTAGGGCTGTTGCTCTTTTCTTTTGATAGGCTCAGCCTTTTATTGGACTTATCTTAAACACTCTGGCAGTGGCACTAGCTAAAACTGACAGATTCAACTGTCACACTATTCTGCTCCTACATCCTCTCTCCTTCACTCGCCCTTTCACACATTCTTATCTTTTTTCTTCATGCTCAACGGCTACATTACTGTTTCACATCCCTCACACCCAAAAACACAAGAGTACCTAATTAACTGTCTCAGTTGGATGAATGGATTGGTAGCCATTTGATTATTTGCAGGTGTGTGTCATTCATTTGAGGCTTCCACTGTGTGGGTGGAGTCAACCAGCTGTTGATTAACCACACAAGCCACGACTGCAATCCACACAACTCACACTGGAAACGAGCTCTTCAAGACACAGGCTATGTCTCAAATGACGCACTTTTGTCAGTGCACTGACAGTCAGTGCACAGTGCACACAGTGCACTGAGGTCTTTAGTGCATAGTGTCGTGGAAAAATGTGAGCACTATGCACTGTGCCCTCGCTGGAAGTGACGGCTGAGCATGGCATTAGCTCGCCAAAATATGAGTTGGCTACTGTTTACAATGCACAGCGTCTGGTGCTTGTATTTCCATGCACTTCACCCAAAGGACAACAATCACACATACAATACTGTGGTTGGCATGAAAAGGTTGGTGTCCCATCAACATTACTTACAGAATTAGGAGACTGTTCACCAAACTCTTCTACTGAACTGAATGCCACATTTCCTCCGTGTCATTGTCAACATGGCCGCCGTTTAGTGCGTGCAGTGTCCATCATTCAAGCACTGCATTTTTCCGCCATTGTTAGGGCATCATCCTGGCACTTTCAGTGCACTGACTCAACTGAAATTTTCAGCGTGAGCACCCTAGGCACTGAAAAACAGTGCCCGAAGTGCACAAGTGCGGCATTTGAGACACAGCCACAGTTAAAACATGAATGATGCATTGAGCAAAGCATGGCCCACACATTCCCCACATCAATCCACTGTCTTTTGACAAATTGTTAATCATAAAAAGGGGTACTTTTTATTCTTTATCCTTGCATACTTTTTTTGCCTTAATCTGCCTTCATTCAATGATTCCTTTTTCTTTTGCATCCTTTCCTCCATTCTTCTTTCTGCTCCATTTCAGCTGTCAAGAATGACCAGTACGACACAGCATCTCTCCTCCTCCACTACGATGCCAAGGTGGACCAAAGGGGAGCCGTCCAGAGGACCGCGCTCCACGAGGCGTCACTGCTGGGCCTTTCCAACTTCGTCTACCTTCTCCTGCAGTCGGGAGCGGACCCCAACGCCTGCGATGCCAACGAGCGCACCCCACTGGGGCTCGCAGCTCAAGCCGGACATTTAGGCGTTGTGGAAACTCTCGTCCAGAGAGGTATGGTAGGCTTTTCCTGTTTGTTTGTTTGCTGGTTGGGCTAATTAGTGAAGTTGTTGGACTGATATTATTTGTTCTTTGAATCGATTCTTATTAAAGTGTAAAAGTATAATAACTTTTCCCTCCACTTTATTCCTAACCAACGACGGAAAGGAGTGGGCATTTGAAACAGAAGCAGTGTTAACTTAACTTAAGACACAGGAAAGGTAAATGGCATGATACAGATGTGGAGATGCAAATGAATGAAAGTTATATGACAATTTAATTATCAACTGCAAGGTAACATTACATTTAACTCAACGCTACTGTAGGTTACATAGGATACAGTGAAATCAAATACAGTTTACCCAAGGTAGATAGACAGAGAGAGAGAAAGAGAGAGGAAGAGAGGGAGAGAAAGACAGAGATTGGAGCCCCTTTAGAGATGGAAAGAGACTCCCAGATGGATCTCTTAGGTGAGATTATATATATACTGCAACCCCCCACCCTAAAAGTGTCCTTTGTCTTTCTAGGGCCAGTGGCACTTCGGGGGTGCCACATCTTCAGTGGGGGTGAGCTAGCAAAAACAGGCCCAAACTCTCCTTGAGATAGCATCAACAGTGTAATCTGAGTCATTCAATAATCTCCATATTTACAAAGTGTATTGTTTCGGAGCAAGTTGAAATTAAATGGCAAGGCCTAAAAGATGCAATGATGATACCCTTATCCTTGCACGTTTTTTTTGGTTGTCTACCTCTACTAGTAGTTTTAGTGTACAGGGAAACGTACTGTTGTATAATGACATGGAAAGGTTTATGAGGTAAGGTGTGAGCTCTATGCACAGACAAATAGAAATCTGAAGGGGAAACATTTTCATTATTGGAAGCGAAATAAGTAAATGGGGGTTGTCGACAAAAAAGGTTCTGAAATGATGTAGGCCTGTATGTTATTTATTAGGTGCAGGTTATTGGTTGCAGCCCTAGTGTGTCTTGCTCAAGGGCACTTCAGCCAGTTTGTAGTAGGAGCCCTCACTCATGCTTCCTACTGGTAGTAAGGGGATTCAAACCTGTTCCCTTCTGTACCAAAGACCATACAGGGTTGTTCCATAATCAATTCACACGCCCTCCCCAGGTGACCCTCTTGAATTTGCCGGATATTTCACAGACCAGTTCCTTTTGATGGCAACTGAAAGAATTCCAATTTTTTAGCATCCAAAGGTGCCTGTCTGTGAAAGATCCGGCAAATCGAAGAGAGAGTCACCTGGGGAGATTCTAGGGAATCGTATGAATTGACACGGAACAACCCAACTGCCTCACCAGTAGCAGGTTCCTGTTGCCCCTGTGTGTGGCTGCTGCTGGTATGGCTATTCTTCTTGCGCTTTAATCTCATTATGCCTCATGCCATTGTTTTCCCCTCTCACTCTCTTGTTGTCCTTTCCCCTCATTCCCCCTCCCCTGTGTCTCCTCTCCTCTCTTCTCTTCTCTTCTCTTCTCTTCTCTTCTCTTCTCTTCTCTTCTCTTCTCTTCTCTTCTCTTCTTCTTTTAGGGGCTAGGATTGCAGCCCAGCCTGCCAATTCTGGTTCCGTGTTGTTCGAGGCAGCTGCCGTGGGTAATCCAGACGTAATAGGTGCACTGCTGGATTACGGGGCAGATCCCAACGCGCCCATGCACTCGGGGCACCTACCTATCCACAGGGTGGCTTACCGAGGCCATCAGCTGTAAGTGTCAGTCATCATTGGGGAATGGGGTGGGGTGGGGTGGGGGTGGTGTTAGTGTTACATATGTCATAGTGACTGTGCTTAATAAGCAAGGAGTTGCATGCATCATTCACGCATCATTCATGATTTTCCTTTTTTCATTTTCTTGAGGCACATTGTTTTGAAACTTAAGATGTAGACGAGGGGTCCCGGCCGTGGTCTAGTCAGCTGGGCACTGGACTGCTACGCGGGCGACCCGGGTTCGATTCCCGAACCGGGTCATTTCCCAATCCTCCCCCGTCTCTCTCTCCCACTCATTTCCTGTCCCACTCTTCACTGTCCTGTCTAAATAACCCCCCCCCCCCCAAAAAAAAAAAAAAAAGATGTAGACACACATGTTGTGTTCAGAAAGTAACAGTCCTACCACACATGTACCTGCCACATTTACCCAAGGCGCAATAACAATACCCTGTAAATAGCTGCAAGTCGCTTTGGATAAAATTGACCGCTAAATGTAATGTAACATAATCTTTCCGCTGTCCCCCTCCCCTGGAGCGTTATCTACGTGTAATGTGATGTAGTCTTTCTGCTGTCCCCGTCCCGCATCTCTCCATGTGTGCAGAGCCCTGGAGCGTCTCATCCCGGTGACCACTCCGGAGGCGGTGACAGAGAGCGGCATGAGTCCCCTGCACTCGGCCGCGGCGGGGGGCCACTGCCAGTGCCTGGAGATCCTCCTGGCGGCCGGGTATGACCCCAACTTCATGCTGCACCCCCGCGTGCGGCAGAACTACGAGGACGAGCGGCGCTCTGCGCTCTACTTCGCCGTCTACAACAACGACATGCGGTCGACACGTCTGCTGCTGGAGGCCGGCGCTATGCCCAACCAGGACCCTGTCAACTGCCTTCAGGTGACTTCCTCCTGCTTCTGCTTCTACTTGAAATATATATTTTTGTGAGATTTTTATGAATGACAAAAAGACCAACAAAGGTCGGCGTCTGCGCCTTGAACTCAATGCTCGTGTATTGCTTGGTGCGAGCACTCCCAAAAAAGTAGTAATCACTCAAAAATGGAAAAAAGGAGGCGCACACAAGACTTGTGTGAAAAAGTGTATTGAAGCCGAAAATATACAACAGAAGTCTAAGGATTAACTGGAGAGACAGACGTTTCGGAGCTAGTCCATTTTCAATGTCTCCAGTAGTTCAATACACTTTTTCACAAGTCTTGTGTGCGCCTCCTTTTTTCCATTATTTTGTGAGATTTTTATGCCATTGTTGAGATTGGCAAGTGTATGAGAGAGACAGGAAGTCAGTGAGAGAGGGAGACATGGGATCAGGCACACTCTAATCTGGATGGCCTATTTGAATCCCACCCTTACCTCTCCCTACACCTCTCTCTGCCTTAAATAAGTTAAGCCATAAAAGCCCAAAACATATCTGTTTATAAATAAATAAATCAGAAATACACTCAGAGAGTGCAGAACTCTGCCATGGAAGTTTTCTGATAGAACATTTGACTGTTACTTACACCCTATTTACACCCTATTTTTTTTTAGCTAGATTTGTAGGCTTGCAATGGTGAAGAGTCTTTAAAAAAGTCCTGGTTCCAGTTTGTGATCTGGATCACCACAAAAATGTATCTTGTTCCTATAGTCATTTCCAACAACTCCACAAAGTTTCATCCAAAGACAGACAGACAGACAGACAGACAGACAGACAGACAGACAGACAGACAGACAGACAGACAGACAGACAGACAGACAGACAGACAGACAGACAGACAGACAGACGAATGTGACCGAAAACATAACCTCCTTGGCGGAGGTACAGTACTGAATAAAATCCTCTTCCCTCCAGGTGGCCATGCGACAGGGCAACTACGAGCTGATCAACATGCTACTGCGCTACGGGGCCAACGTCAACTACTACTCGCGCATCAACACCACGCACTTCCCCTCTGCCCTGCAGTACGCCCTCAAGGACGAGGTCATGCTGCGCATGCTGCTCAACTACGGCTACGACATCCAGCGCTGCTTTGCCTGTCCCTATGGTGACGCGCCACACATCGCCCCCGACTACGAAGGATGGACTCCCTCGATTATAAAGGACATGGTGGTGAGATTTAACAGGGGGACACACTTACAGTGCGTGGTTAACACTTTTTTGTTGAGTGTCCTTAGGGCATGGTGGTAAAATTATTTTGTAGATTTTTGTTTTTGTTTTTATGCTTTTATCAATGATAGGACAGTGATAATACGACTCAGAGAGAGAGAGAGAGAGAGAGAGAGAGAGAATCGGTATATGTCCTCAGGTTGGATTCAAACACCGGATCCCTGATGTAATGGTACCGTAGCCCATTGAGCCACCATGAGATTTAACAGCGGGCCACACTGATGTGGTTAAATCCTTTTGTTGAGTGGCTTAGGCCCTGCTGTTTTCTTTGAAAAGGACCATAAAGGCAAACGGTCCCTCTCTTAGTTGGTAAGAAAGTTGGCTTTTATGACATTAGTTTAAGTTCTTTTGCTGAGCTTCTTGAGCCCTGCTGTTTTTTTAACGTCCCATAGACGGAAATCTATCAGTACATCTCCGAACAAATGAGTAACAAAATAGGTTTTCATTTGTGGTTTTAAAGGACCCCCTACACAGGATCTAAAAGTGAATGCCTCTTCTCTGACTTTATTTTGTTAAAACAACCGAACACGCAGACAAAAATAGTGAATAATCCATGTACAGTAAACATGTATTCATGTCTTGTCTAGTTGACTAACAGAGCTGGTCATCTTTTCTTCTTTTTATTGTCCTCTTCTGTCTGCAGTTCTGTGAGGTGATCACAGTGCGCTGGCTGAAGCACTTATCAGGGCAGGTGGTCCGCATCATGCTGGACTATGTGGATCATGTCATTTTCTGCTCCAAACTCAAAGGCGTCCTCGTGGAGCAAAAGCAGTGGCCTGAAATCTGTGAAATCCAAGGTGGGCAAAGGGCATCTGTTGAAACATGGCCTGATGGTCAAACTTGTGATAAGCTTTTTCATGCACGTTGTCTAATTGCTGAGTTGGGTGCCTTTGATGAACCAGTTAGTAGTGCTTCATGTCATCCGGTGTTGTTCACTTATGAAACAAAGTTGAAACAAAGTGCACACTCTGGTTTATTCTCTCACTAAAATGTTTATTGCACCACCATGTCCCCATTCAACAAATGTGTTCCAGTGTTGAACAGCCCTTAATGTGCATGTCCTTTATGGAAAAAGTCATTCATATGGCTAGGTGAAAACAATGTGTGTAACTTGACTTGTTATTGATGTCCGCAGGAAATGTGCGCAGCTTGAAGCACTTGTGTCGACTGAGCATCCGCGAGAGGCTGAGGAGTCTTCGTCTGAAGTCGCCGGTCTTTCTAACCTACCTGCCTCTCCCCAACAGCCTGAAGGACTACCTCCGCTATAAAGAGTACGATGTGTATGGCAGAGGCTGTAGCAGTTGATCAGACTGACCTTGAGGTGACCTTGTCCAGAAACCTGTAAATGTGATTCTTTGTCTAAAAAGATTTAATTACTTACTTAGCCACTGATTGTTTCAGTTTTGATGATATTGTACCTACTGTTGTTTTTGTTTGTGTACTTTTTTTTTCTAACTCGTTGTACAAAATGTGAAGGAGAAATTATTAAAGTCAAAATGTAGGGCTAATTCAGTAATAATCCAAATCCATCAGACTATTTAGTGCTTGTTGCATTTAGATTGCAACAAAACGGTTAGTGAATAAAGATTCATAACTGTATTAATGTTTTGATACCAGTTAATCTTTATTTTATTTATACTTTATTTATATTTTATCTTTATTATCCATTGTCTAAATATGTCTAAATATTTGATCATACCACAGTACCAATGTTAGTCTCTAACCATCAATTTAATACCACACAATCTTTTATGATCACCACACAAGTTGCAGCCAAGTAGGCTGCTACATGACATGAAAAGAAAACTGGTGATTATTGAAAACAGAAATAGATCAATATTGGTTCCATAGAGTAAGATCAGATGTCCATGGCCTTATTATTCAATAGCACCACAGGTTGACCTGTAGTCCTCTGTAATTAGCTGAGGTAGGCCCACATTCTTTTCTACAAAACCTCAAAATCTGACAACTAGCAGACAAAAAGCAAAAGTGATATTTTCACACAAAGCTCAATGCATTGACTACACAAAATAATTTGCCCCTTTTTTAATATTACTTGTTAGACATTCTTCGAAAAGTACGTAATTAATTAAATGGACACCAAATGCTTCCCGCACCTCTCAACTGGAACAGGACCATTCTTGTTCTTCGACCTCCTTCACTGATGCTCTGCGCTACCAACACCAACTTTGAGACAGGTCCATAGGTCCCCTGTAGGGCTACAGGTAGGTGCAGGAACTTGGGTTATCAGCCTGTGTGAAGCAATGTGGGTAAGTTGCCTTGCTTAAATGGATTCAGCCATGGGCGAGTTAATCCTACTGCTACGGAATAAGAACATTCTTCAACCCTCTGATCCCAATACCAGCTCTGTGACCATAAGGCCATCCAGACTCATTATCTTCAGTGCTGTCCCCATGTCCGACCATGTCAATCTGACTCATTTACTCTTATTCCTGTTGTTGCCTGGTCTGGAAGAATCTGGAACAAAAATGTACACTATGGTAACGACCTTTTGAAGAATGTTTGGAGTTCTTGTTCTGCTAGAACAGTGGTTCCCAACCCTTTTCTTCAGGGACCCATATTTTTTACCATTGTAAGCTTTGGTGACCCGACCCCTTCAAACCTTCGTTCCGCTTTGACTTTTTCTTTTTGACACATTCCTCTGCTGTCTGTCCTACAGGGGTTGGACAAAATATCGGAAACATCTGTCATTTTAGTGTGGGAAGTTTCATGGCTCAATTGGACCAGCCCGTTGGCCAGTCTTCATCAATTGCACATTGCACCAGTAAGGTGAAGTGTGAAGATCCAATTAGCAGGGTAAGAGCACAGTTTTGCTCAAAATTTTGCAATTCACACATTCTTGGTGCTCATCTTTGACCAAGACGGCAAGTCTTTGTGATGTATCAAGAGCCACGGTATCCAAGGTGATGTTTAATCACATCCAACAGGATTAACTATGGATGCAAGAGGAAGCTGTCTGAAAAGGATGTTTGGGCGACCCTGTGGATTGTATATTGACCCTGTGGAGCGTTTGATGGACTGTTCTGGTGGGAACAGGAGAGTTGAGGTGCACATTTAACTCTACCGTGATTTGGACAGCTGTGTATTTTATGTTTTTTTGGGATACAGTCCGGGTTAGGACCCGAAAATCCCTTTCAGAGCATTCAGACAGCTTGCATCCACAGTTAATCCTGTTGGATGTGGTTCTTTGTAGGCCTCATTCAACTTTTTGGACAGATGTGCTTTGCCTTGTTCACTTCTGTCCAAAATACTTCCTCCAAGTACTTTTGGCAAACTTTTGTCTGGCTTTTTAAGATTCTGTTGGATCCATCTTTGTCTCCACCCGCATCTCCTTGTTTCCTTTATATGTCAGTGGGCAGTTCAACCTTATTTTACCTTAACTGACTTAGAGTTGTTTGGGCACTTCATCCACCATTCGCACCATTCAGTAGGCCAACTTGGTGTTGTAATCTGTATCATTTGGTCTCCTTGTCTATGGAAAATATGATTGTAAACGTCTTGATTCCCCTGTGTCCACTGGAAAAAACAACATCCCTGGAGATGGATACCTTCCCCTCCATTTTTATTTCACAACTTTAACTGACCACAGGTGAGTTTCACTGACCATCGCTGATTAGAAACAAAATGACACACCCTTGGCCCTACCGTGGCACAAATGGTAGGGCACTCGTTTGCTATCCGGCCGACCCGGGTTGGATTCCTGGATTCCTTTGCCAACCCTTCCAGGAGTGCGTTTTAATATGCGACCTTGCCTCCTCCACTTGCCTCCTCCACTTGCCTCCTCCACTTGCCTCCTCCACTTGCTTCTCGTCATGATGACATCACTGACAACAGCATTATATTTCAATATCTTGCAAAAGCTCAATTGTAAAGCCTTTTTCTCATTTGCAATTGGGATGGTGAATGAAAAATAGTCCCTCAAAAGTTGTTGTCGCGAGGCTGACAGCTGGGAAACTTTATCGTTTTCTCCACGGAGGAGGGGCCAGGAGGCGGGACGAGGAGACAAGCACAAGTGGAGGAGGCAAGGTCACATATTGGGATGCACCCCTGGTCTCTCTTGCCCCACTAACTTCCTGTCATTACACCATCCTGTCAAATAAAGGCAAAAAAGCCCACCAAAAATATTTATATAAAAAAAGACACACCCAACATTCTGAAAAGGTGCCAATACAATTTTCCACCACATATGTTTGAGATCCTACTTTCCATGCGTATGATTTTAACAGTTAAGCATTGCAGAATAGGCATGCAACCTGGCTAATAGGAAGTGCTTTCAAATGCTTAAAATCTCCAATTAAACATCTTTCATGACGTGCCGTGGCCTAATGGTCCGGCCCGGGTCATTTGCCGATTCCTCCCCGTCTCTTTCTCTCCACTCATTTCCTGTCTCTCCTCAACTCTCATCTCAAAATTAAGGCAAAACAGCTCTAAAATGACAAAAACATGCAGAAATAATGAAAAGGGCAAAAATAGCAGATTGGCAAACTATAACCTTGTTCCATTGGAACCAAAATGGATACGAGGGCCAGGATAGAAACCTTAAAGCCAATTAATCTGAGCTAATAAGATCAAAGAGGCAAATGTTACCACAGTAGCAGTGAACAATATACACAAGATACACATAGAAATATGCCAAAGCACAAATATCTCAAAATGCTCATATGAAATGCCATTAAAACATTTTATCTTGGCCTATTGAATTGTGGGTGACAGTGGGCACTCGGGTAGTCCATATTCCACCTTTGCAAAAAATAGCCTGCTCAAAACATTTTAAGTCACAAATATTTGCCAGGTCATAGGGCGTGCGGGCTCGATCATTTGAGTGATGTACTTATGGTTGCTTAGAGATGAAGGATTTTGTGGGTAGGCCTACACTAGCTACTCTTCATTCCACATTTATGGGAATGTTGCTTTATTTTTCGATTAATCCTTAACTGTGAGAGAGACTCCCTGGACACTTATCTTTCCCAAGTGGTAGTTCTATGCCCTTGGTCTGGTCACAACATTTTACAGTAGGCCTACTTCAGGTGCACTATGAGGAAAATGCCTCTGGAGGGCGAGAGTTGACTTGGAACAGTGACGCTGGGTTTTTGCAGTGCTGGGGAAGGCCATACGTCAGAGTAGAGCCATAATGGCGGAGGCTGGCTGAAGAGGACGGGTTCTCTGTAAAGCGGCGCTGTTACCATTTCTTCGCCCTTCGAAGAAATCAGCAGTGCCTCAAAATGGCCTGCAATTCAAACACGGAAATTGAAAATGACAATGAAAGTCTTAAATCCAGTGGGAATACTTCCGAGAACTGCAACGATCAGAAGCAATTGTTGTCAGATAGTATCTCGGCCACATCCAGGCAAAATGGCGAACAAGCTGGATGTGAAGACGAGCAAATGTCTGAACAAGATGCGTCTGAGCGACGCAAGAGCGGGATGATGGATTTCAAAACTAATAGTGCTTCACCCTCTACACTTCAGAGGCCAGCAGAGGAGTTGCCAAGGAGAAATTTTCAGATTCCACGGAAGATCAAGGAAAAGAAAGGTTGTGCCCTCTTAATACTAGCTAAATTGCTAGCCAGCGTTAGCTGAGACGGGTTGTCTATTTCACATATCTCTGCATGTCAGGATCTCTTTTAAGGCTGAATCTAATAACAGTTGGTGTTTTGCAAATGGCACAACACAGACCCTTCCACAGACTGCACATCATTACCAATAGACTGTTTATTGCACAGTTAGAAACGTCACGAGGATCATAGAAGAGCTAGCTTGCTAACTTTGGATATAACCCGGTGTGGCAGGTAAATTCAAACGCCAGTGAAAGCCACGTGAAGACACAGCCATGAAGTTCCTTGTCGTTGGGGTAGCATAGCTGGCGCTAACCTTTGCCCTATGTGAAATTGAGCTGTGCATAGGTTGCTGTGCATAAATCCGGCGTAATTATCAATAAGTTGTCAAGCTACACAGGTTGGCGTAACGTCCACTCCTACTTCCTTGGATGCACCCTGGCCTGCTAGTTAGGCCAAGGGCCTCAAGTGTTTATTGACCCCCACTTCGCAGTTATGACACCAATGTTCCAAACGTCAGGTCCCTGTTTGTAATGACTTTGAATAACGCTCTCATAAAGGCTAGTAGGCCTGTGTTGTCCTCTGTATTTGATTTAGGAAACACTTCCTCACAATTAGCATTCCTTTCCATTGGAAGTTAACTTGAGGTACATCAAGAGAAATGTAGGCCCACAGGATAAGCCCTAAGTATGGTTGTTGCAAAATGAGGCCGGTTGCACCAGCTGCATGGTACTGAAAGTGGACTAGAGCTAGTCTTGCCAAAGCTGCCTGTTGCCCCAAGCAGTCTTTTCATACAGCTCCTCAAGTTCAGACAGACAGCCACAGTCAGGCTGTCTGCAGTGTCGCCGGTTATCAGCGGGTTAATGGTCACTCACTTCAGTGCTGGTCTGTTCAGAGGAGTCATTATTATTATTAGCGCATTTCATTCCTAAAGCACTATAAAGGGTTTTCTTACTTTGGACGTACCCTCAGGGTGTTGGTCGATTTGATATAAACTTGGCTATCCACCACCCTTCAGCTTCACGTTTCAAGTTTACGGGGTTAGGCGTTGGGCTTCGGGGGGTCTCTGCCAGTGGGTTGTTGGGGTGTCTACGTGAGACCATGCATGTTATTGTTTTGGCAAGGCTGCTGCTAGGCTTCTTGGTTTGCAGCATGGTGCTTTTTTAGCCTTTTGCACGGTATACTTCATGTGCAGCAGCACCAATCATAATAATGTGTCGCCTCATCTGTCGTTAGGTCCAGTCAGGTTTTAAAATAGAAACACAACAGGCTGTGGGGGGTCCTGGTGACATGTGTCACAAATAGCAGTTGTTGTTTCAACTGTCTTGTCAAATGAAGCTGCAAACGAGGAGAGACAGATTTGATATGACTTGCAAAGGTGCCAACCTAGTTCAGGATGCAAGCACGTTTTGAATCTTGGGTTTGAAACTGTTTGTGTTTCCTAATCCTAAATAAGTTGAGCTTGTAGGTTATTGTTAAGTTTGTGGATTGGTTTGTGTACATGCTGGTTTGATGATCAAGTCTTTTAGTTTTTAAACTATAAATCAATTGTGAACATGAAACAAGGAAGTCATGTTGGGTATGACTTCAGTTTGAATCAGTCACTTTGTCCAAAGCCCATCCCCCTACTCGCTGCTTTGCCCAGGTTGTGTTTGCACTTTAGACAACGTACATGCTTTCATCCAGACAATTGCTGTCATGGCTTCATGTGGGCTCAACATGCACTTTGTTATTCATTTTTATGCCTTCAGTAGAGTAAAATCAGGCACCCCGTCAGCCGTCAAGCGCTGATGTAGCCACATGTGCAACCAGACGAGGGTATGAAAATATTTAGGAAGTCATTCACCTTTTTTGCCCGTCTGTTACACATATTTCCTGTGACCTAGATTCAAGCATTTCTACACCAATAGGTTCAGCTATATGAAGTGACTGATTAACTGAGATCGCACTCTACGGTACCACTGCTCAGAAGTCTATCCCCTAATTTCCTTTGGGATCAGTAAAGGAACACTTCTAGGCTCAATTCTTTAGGCAGCATACTGCAGACTTGTTACTTAAACCCTCTTGTTTTTGTTTTGTTTTTCTTCCAGGTTTGTTCCAAAACCTTTCCCCGGAATCCCGTGAATTTGATGAACTCATAAAGCTGCTGTCCTCATTCTACCTGGAGCCCAACTCGCGGGGGACCTTCACCTACACCAAAGCCCGCCTCATTCACAATGAGCTCCTGGAGAAAGAGGTAGGGCTTTCTCCCTTCCACCAGTTCCACCATCCTCACCGTCCCTGATTTTACAGACAGTTGTATAAATCACAAATGGTCATAACCCTTTAATCGAAACACCAACTCCTGAAGCATTGAGTCAGAGCTGTCCACAGCAGAACACTTAAAGTGAAAGTGAAAGTCCCATGTTTGTCTTTGCCCTTGTGAAATACTACGCATGTTCAGTTTGTTTAGACGAATGCAGGTGCTTGCAGCCAGAAGCGCAGTGTGGACTGAAGATATTATATGATGATTAGAAATTGTGTCCAACTTGACCAAAAGGTGTGCCAGTGTCAACAGAAAGCGTCCAAAAAAGCTTGATTGACCAAGATGTTTGCAAACCAATCGTGCAATAGAGTTCTTCAGTAACGCGGAAGCATGTAGTAGATTGTAGTCTTTAATGTTAGCATTTAAGGACTTCCTGGTTCGTATCGGCTTCCGGCCTCCATTGAGAATGAATAGGGGTAAATTTCAAATAAGCTCCGAGTGCAAGCACGCGCTTAGCGAACCCCCGCAAACTGTCAAGGGTGTTAAAAATAGGCTGTAGGTATGACATGGTTGATCATTTTGTGTCAAACTTCGACATAAATACGATGTTGCGTCCATATGCTAAACCCGGAAGCTTTTGGCGACTACAGAAGCGGCGCCTGTATCTAACGGCATGTACGTGCGGAGGGTTGTACCCATGGCAACCAAAGGAAAGTATGTAGTTCGGAAGTTTTAATAATCAGAAAGGGGTTAGCAATATTGAATTATAATCGTCATGATTTAACATGTGAATACACCAACATGATGATACGATCCGTTCCACTAATGAGAAAGGGATGCGGGGACACGCTAATGTTCGTTGTTGCCGTGCAACTTATATTTTTGCCAAACCTGAATCTCTATGGCGTTTTGCAATGTAAAACATCGCCATCGAACCGGTAGTCCAAACGCCGCATACAAGTTGACGTCAACGCTGAAGAGCTCTATTGCCTCCTTGCATTGCATGGGGCTAGGTGCAGGCTCTATGCTGATGCACTGTCTGTAACTGGTTGGTCACTTACTTGTGTGGCTGCAGAAAAGCAAAGTATCCTCCATGCTCCTGTGCTTCACAGTCTGGTGTGTCATGGGAGAGCACTTTGTTTAGAGTACTTTGCTCCAGGTACTATCAGATATGTAGGGGGAGGGTGCAGGGCATGGGTCTGGTCATCCTCTTTTCACCCTGTTCACCTACTCCCACTAGCCACCTGTTGGTGTCTGGATCGACAACCCTCAGGCTAAAAGTGCCACTTGCTAACCGTTAACCCACACTTGTACCCCCTTTTATGTAGCTCCACATTATTGGTAAATAAATGACTGATTTCAGAGTAATCTCAAATCTCCTGTTGCTTTTGTCTTTTCCCTTGCCAGTTCATTGAGAAGAAGAGGGAGCTCAGGCAGAATGGCAGGTCGGATGCCGAGCTGGAGGAGACCTATGGCTTTCTGCTGCCGGACAAAGACAAGGTGAGCCTGTTAGTCAAGGATTACCATGTCAAACTGGGACATCCTAAAGTTTGGTGATTTGGGCAGAGTGCACTACACATACAAACCACTAAAGACTTTTGTTTTGTTTATGAAGGCCAGAAAATAGACTTATTCCTCAGCAATGTTAGATTCGCCACATTCCGCCCAATGCCGTAAACGTTTTTGTAAAGCAGGTGAGACATATGTGAGGCCCACAATGGGCTTTACTGTTCTGGGTCATGTTGGTAACCTCATAACGCTCTGTGGCCTGTCGCCCTGCAGGTCCAGACTATCTGTGAGAAGGGCCTGTTCGTCGGACACTCCCGGGTCAACACGCTCGGCAGTCCTGCTAAAGGTGAGCATGTGCAACAATTGTAGTTTTTGGGGGGTGTGTTTGTGTGTGTGTGTGTGTGTGTGCGCGCGTGTGCGTGTGTGTGTGGGGGCTGCCTGCCTGCATATGGTTACCCAGTGTTGTAGAATTAAAATTAGGTTAACTGGGAGTTGTTTAAATGGTCAGGAGTGGTAAAGTAGTTTCATTTGTTTGTTTATTTTTGCAAGCTTAGTAAGAATTGGACATGTTGTAGAAGTAGACACACTTGCTGTACCTTGGAATGTTGGGTTAATATCCAGACCAAAGTTGCTGCTCATCTCTGTATTTTGCCCTGATAATGGAAGTTTTCTATATCAGTAGCTTGCTGAAATTGAATTGGCAGAAACTGATGTCTAAAAGCCACCTTGTGACATGTTTTCTATCATCATCTCAGGTGTCTATCTGTCACGGTATTCGGATCTGCTGCAAATGAATCCATTTGAGCCCGGAACAACTGGAGACATAATAGTGTTCAAGATTATGAAGGTAACCATCCACACAAAAATATATTTCTGACTTCCTTGGTTTCCGTGATGTTTCTTGTTTGTCCCTCTGCCATTATGTGTTTTTTTGTGACTTGCATATCCATGTCCAACTAATTGTGTTCCTTTGTGCCATAGGGTAAATTAAAAACCATATATGAAACTGGGCCAAAGAACATTGTTGACCCAACGCAGAAGTTCGACTGCCATGTGTCCAAGAACGGCAGCAAAGTGGCGTCCCTTTACTCCTACCGGGCCTTTGAACACACTCAGGTATGTGCTGCTGCCGGGCTGGCATAATGCCTTTCTTCCCACGCTTGTTTGAATAGAGAGCGTCAAGACGACTATTCAGCAACTTTTAAAGCCTGCCTTTGTTGATCTAAACTTTCACTGTGCTTAAGCAGCACCCCTTTATTCTTCAAGCTGTGCCATCTTGTGTTTGTGTGTGTGTGTGTGTTTTTGGAGCTTTAATGTGTGTAACGTTGTCTTTTGTTCTCGCGCAGCAATACCTGTTTGAGTTTGCCTTTGAGGAGCTGAAGTCTCGGCCCAGGCACGTGTACCCGTACGCAGTGCTGTCCTTCCAGTACCGAGGAAGAGACACGGGACCCTCTCTTAACAGGTGAGGAGTCCTCTATGTTCCATGCAGTAGCTTTTACATACAGTAAAGAGGTAAATAATGAAAGATGATGGCTGCTAAGTCACCACTGGGTCTGTTGTTTTTTTTTCTTGGTGTCTTCTTTTTGTCTTCAAGGGTTGTATTAAGGTCTGTCTAATTATTTTCCCTCAGGCTCAATCATCCCCTGATTGACAGCAGCAGAGGTACGAGAGGTTGGAGACACTTCATCTTTTTATTTTATTATTTTTAAAAAAGAGAAATATTTTAAAAAAAATATGCATTTTAATAGCGGAGCAGATGTGAATTTGAGCATTTTTTGTTTGGGTATTTTGTCATTATTTTCAATATGCCATCCTAGCAGTATGAATTGTCCAAGCCATCGCTCAGGCTGTATAGTGGCAGACATCTGATTAAGGGCATGCTGCTCGAAATGTCACATTAAAATAGAGAGACGGGTCCCTCTTTTTTCCCCCCCATAGCATCTAGGCGGAGGTACACTGTTTGGAGTGGGACTTTGGTGAACAAGGGAGAAGAGCTCTTCCAGATCAGCGTCAGGTCCTCCAACCTCCCCCTACTGCCCTTTCGACTGTGAGTGGCCTCAACTTGTTATAATTAAACACAAGCATATATCAATACACGCACAATACTGACTGGTGCCTGCATCACCAAGAACTGCCTGTACTCAGGAACATTTGCGCGCCATGTTGTGGACTGCTCTGAGAAGGATGGGGTGTTGTTTTTGTTGTCTTGTCAGGCCTGACAGACTGGACATCAACACAGCCATGAACTTGGATGAAATGAAGAAGAAGCTACCAGCACTTTTGTCATGGGACACTTTCTACGGCAAGCGGGAGGGTCAGTACCATATTGTTTTCATTTTTTAAAATGCATTTATTAAAAGCAGCAAAGCTTATTCATTGAAAGCAGCTTTTTCTGCATTATTGGTAGGTAGAGCAGAGTATTAAAAAGTGGATTCGTAAGTGCTAAGGAGAGATAGTGTAGGGCTGGCAGAATTTGTTCTTGGCTCCCTCTAATGGTGTGGTGTACCACTAGTGTAGTGTGGCTCACATTTTGCCTGGCTGTTGCCCAACCTGTAGTTCCACGCAGCTTTGTGAGCTCCACTACTAGGTCTGGGAGAGCATGTGTGGGCTCCACCTTCAGAAAGCGTGGCTTTATCTATCATTCTGCCTGTCCTCACCACCAACAAATTCCATCAAAAACATTTTCTGTTGATCTCTGAAAGGTCAATATAGTCTATAATATGTCCTGTGACTCATCAATGCGAGCTACCATTGATATTTATGCAATAAATGCTTCGATTATTTTTTTGACTGGAGAAATGAAATGCAGTCTCCCAGACCTCCCTGTGTGTTGGAGTTCCACCAGGAGGCTCCAGAGCTACACACACACACACACACACACACACACACACACACACACACACACACACACACACACGCACACACACACAGAGAGGTCTGGTAGGAACCAGGCTGCCTCACATTTCCCCTAGAATGAAGATTTTCAACTCCTGTCTGGCCCACTTTACCATGTTTCACTTTCCAAAACTGTTTTCCATATGTAAACCATATACGCAACGAGAGGTTTGGTAGGAGCCTGACTGAGGGTTAATCGGGTACTTATCATGGCCATCTCGAAAATGCAGTTGGTTTATGATGGGAAGTTTTAATTGGATATGTGCTTGTCTCTTGCAGTGCTAAAGTATGGCATGTACTGCAGTCTATTCGAAGTAGTAAGCCGAAGCAAACCTGGGAACCACAACCTAGCTGGATTACTACAGAAGCTGGAGAGGGACAAAATAGTAAGTACTTGTCTTGGGGTCCCAAATGTAGTCCCATATTGTCCGTGTTGGTAATTGCATAGCCTGTGTACCATATATATTTTATTAACAATATCCGTTTTGCTCCAAGGTTCTTGTAAAGCCTCTGTTGGACAAAGGATTTCTCTTCCTGATTTCATCCACCCAAATGCAAATATCGAACGGTAAGAAGTGCTTTGCACGCAAACATGCATGTTTACACAATGCACTTGCACATTCTTCCCTGTGGGCTTTTTGAGGTTGCTCAGCATGCAAATAACACCTCTCTCTCTCTCTCTTGCTCTCTCTTGCTCTCTCTTGCTCTCTCTCTCTCTTGCTCTCTCTCTCTCTTTCTCTCTTGCGCTCTCTCTCTCTTGCTCTCTCTCTCTCTTTCTCTCTTGCTCTCTCTCTCTCTTGCTCTCTCTCTCTCTCTCTTGCTCTCTCTTGCTCTCTCTTGCTCTCTCTCTCTCTCACTTCCAGAGAGAAGGAATCGAATGGAAAAAGGTTTACATGCGCTCTTTATATTTCAAGACCCCCGGCTAATTACCAGATTCTGTGAGTAAACGATTTTTTCTAATTGCTGCTTCCATATTTTATTTCAACGATGCGTTTATATGTTGTGCCAGCCTGAATTATCATGTCTAACTTTTGTTTTTCCTTTCCTCCTCTCTCTGTCTGACTGTACCCCATCTTCCGCCTCTCTCTCTCCTTCCCTCACTATCTATCTCTCTGTGTCTCTTTCTTTATCTTCCCCTCTCTTAATATTCCTTTTTCTCGCCATCCCTCTCCCCCTTCCTTTCTCTCCTCCTCTCTCCAGCGTCTACGTGCGCGGCTCCTCCTCCGCGCGACCCGGCCGACGGCGTGGTCCTGCGTCGCCTGGAGCCCTTCCTCCCCGCGCTGCACCACGCCCTGCTGCGGCTGCGCGCGCACCCTCCCAAGGACCTGTCCATCGCCGTGGAGCGGCAGGCCACCGACTACCTGAGCCAGCTACGCGACCGCAGCCGAGGCCCGCCGCAGCCCTTCCGCCTGCCCGAGTACCGGCAGCACCTGGACGAGCGGCCCGGCTACCCGGCAGGGCCTCGCCCGCGCTTCAGCACCGACACCCTGCGCTCCTACCTCCACGCCCCTTCCACCTACCAGCTTCCCACCGCCAAGGCCACCAGCCTGCTGAGCGGCGAGGGCCTGGTCCCGCGCAGACGACCGCCACCCCCTCCCAGCGTCTCTACAACATCCACGTCGTCGTCCGCGGCGGCGGCGGCAGCCTCCTCTGCAGTGTCTCCAGCACCCTCGCCCATGGGGGGCGCCGAGGACGAGCACAGCCCTGTGTCAGACTGGGGCAGCCAGGAGAGGGTGGCAGCGCCCGCCGCCACGGTGTCTGCGAGCGGCACGACCGCCCGGGCAGCACAGTCCAACGGCGGGAGCCAGAGGGCCTCGCTGCGCGCCTCTCTCGGCTTAGGAGGAGGGGGGCGTGAGGGCCGCGGGCCGCAGTACGAAAGGGACAAGATGGAGAAGTTGCTGCAGCTGATCCACATGCACAAGCGGACACTACAGGAGGAGCGGGACGACGATGACGACTCGTGGGCCTGGGACGCTGTCGGCCTGAAGAGGAGGCTGGAGGACGGCAGCAGCGGCCAGGCCAGCAAGTACCTGAGGACGGGCCTGCTGAGCAACGGGGAGCCAGGCAGAGGTGAGCGGAGTGCAACTTTCTTAGTAATGGCCGTAGTAGTGTTTCTAATGTTCACAAGCACACACCTACATACTTACCTGATATCATGTTAAGCGAACTTGGGTCTTTTGAAAGAGGCTGTATGAATCGTAAGTGTTGTTGTGGTGGTGGTGGTGGTGGTGGTGGTAGTAAGCTTAGTAGTTGTAGTACCAATATTAGTCTTCTAAAAACATTGAGTTAATCGTCTCTGTTTTTACAACCTCTCTGGTAATACTAGCTGTTGCATTGACATAGGGCTGTGCAATATATCGAATATATATTGTGATATCAATATTGCTGTCAAACAATATCACATTTCATAATATTGATTTGAATCAATATATTTGCCATTTGTCTTTATTGCCAAAAGGCATGTTATGCTGAGCGCAATACATTCCCCTCCACTTGAGACAGAGCACACTTGCTACCCAAAACTCATGCAGATCACCACTGTGTGTTTCTCTATGGCCCTCCACTCACACTGCTTAAAGGAGGGAAGGACGTGAATTGTGTAGCTCAATTATTTATCTTGAAAAGAAATATAGTCTGAAATAATCGCGATACTGATTTTTCTCATAATTGAGCAGGCCTACAATGATAAGCCGGGGAGAGCTGAGAAGGAGCTCTTTCAGTAATAGATGGCGAGAGGAACTCTTTCAGTAATTCCAATAGATAGCTAGATAGATGGATAGCCTTTATTGTCCCGAAAAAGGAAATTCATTTTCACCACCATCACACAGATGTGACATCAGACAAAGTATACAACTCAATACACAATACATGTAGTCATAATGATGCTAGTTGTAGCAACAGAGGGCCGCAAAAAAGTGAGAAGTGCTGCTGGGTGGACACAGGGCTGAAGTACAGCTCTTACTTTGTAATTGTAGTACCTGGTGGTAGTAGTCATAGTAGTAACTTGATTGTCCCAGTGGTGCAGCTGTTTTGCAGTGGCACACATTAGACATACACACGTGGATTGTTGGAGCAGTACCACGCGTTTCTAAAGAAACTAGCCAGGTGTTTTTTTCTGAAATAAGAAAAGGGATGGTCACGATAACTTCAGATATGAAGTGGGTGGAACAGACACGGGCATTCCCGATGGTGTCCTTTATCTAGTCCGTACGTTACATTTTTTGTAACCTCAAACATCTCCTATGGCTCTAGCTCAGCCTATTCCCTCGTGGAATAGTGTACACGCTTCAGGATGGCCAATCTTCTCCCTTAAGGTTCTGGTGCGTGTGTGCGTGCACGTGTGGGTGCGTGCGTGCGTGCACAATGCACACGCAGACACGATGACGTAGCTTCTAAACGGGTCAGTTGACACCGACCAAGAACATGAATTAATACCTAACGTTAATACTCCATGCATTTTACAATGTGTTCATGCACTGTCCCGTTTTAAGTCCAATGTGTTGTTGGGTAATGTCTTGTCCTTTCAGTTTCAGACTATTCTTATTGATGTGTCAGGAGAGTAAACTTCCTGATCATTTGGTTTTTTGGACATTTTACTCAGCACTATTTGAAAGCCCAAACATGCTCCCCTGGTCAATTGAGTCAGATCTACTACAATGTGTTATTTTCAATACTAGAAGGCAGGGCTCTAAATAAACACCCGACAACTGGCCAAATGCTGGTGAAAATTCAGTTTGGTAGAAAAGACCAATTTACTTAGCCAGGTCAGGCCCTCCTAGTGACGCAACACCTTCTGTGTAGTCAGGCCAAGAGCAATGCAAATACTGTTTCTGATTTCCCGAAAAATCGGGAACTCCACCCACTTTGTCTGACTCCATTCAACAAGGAGCAAACCTAGGGAGGTGGGTCAACCATGCTGTTTGGGAAATGTTAATTATTATGCTCTTGGTTAGACCAAGTCTCGAAGAGATTCGAAAATCGTTGTAAATCAGGCTACAATTTACTAGCTATTTTTGCCCATTACCGAGTGTGTGTTTGGCTAGTAAGATTTAACATCTGCTAGCCATTTTGGCTGGTGGCGAAAAAAGTTAATTTAGAGCCCTGCTAGAGCAGGCCTTTCCCCTCCAAGATGGAAATGAATACATCACGACTCATTTGTAATTCTCTAAGAGACACTCACCTAACTGTACCTCTGAAGCCACTGCTAACTTTTTTGGGGGGGAATATATTGGTCCATCTTGTCATACCTGCTACAAATCAGCCCTGGGCTTAGCATGTTCATAATTGCTTTTTGCCCCCCCCTTATCAATTCTTTTTTTTTTTTTTTTTTAAACTAGAGATTATAACCCTCACGCATTGTACATTTTTGCAATGTTCGAAGACTACGTTGCCAATCTCATGTCTAATTTCCAAAGTGTAAATCTTTGTGTAGGGAAAGCTGAGTACATGATGGGCATCACTATCAAGTAACTTATAAATTTGCCCAGTTACCTCGCAGTGTAAAAACACTTCAGCTGTTACGAATGCTAAAATGCCTGAAAAATACAGGGGTGCGTCTGAACAATGCTTTGTGAATATAGCAAATCCCTAAAATGTGTTTTCCTATATTGCTATATTTTAAATTAGTATTGATGTTAATTTTAATTAATATTGATCTCATAAGTGACATATATTGCTGCGTTCAGCTGTTTTGTCTTGTGAAGGCCTGTGGTTCTTCTGCTGTAATTTGGCAGTGGAGTGGGCTGGCGTCTTGTCATGGGATATGAGCCAGCATCCCCAATGATTGTGAAGTGTGGTTCTGCTCTGAAAGCCACGTCATTACTTGAGTGGGATGAGGAGAGAGGAAAGGAACGAATCGATCATCGATTTCACTCCTCCTCTCTGCCCCGATTGTCACGGCAAATTTGCCATCGCAGAGGAACAGAGTGAACATTACTGTTTGTCACCTCGTCTCAGACACCCGTCTTCATGCCCGCTTTACTGCCAAGCTCTTCAAGAGTCCTCAGAGGCGATGAGCAGCACACAACACTAAACAATTGGAACAGAGGAATAGGATCTCATAAATGACACTTATGTAATAAATGACAATTTCCATTAGGTCTTGCTTAAACAACATGAGGCACAAGGTTGCCTGCCGTGCACAAAATTGTCTTTCTTTTGCAATCTGATTTGTTTCTTACCTCATCTGTCTTCTCTGGTCTCTCTTTTTTTTACTGTCTGAGTGTTTTTCGTTCATCCTCCACTCTTCCATTCCTCTTGATGATGATGATGATAATAATAATAATAATAATAATAGTAATAATAATGATGAAAGTACTAGTAGTAGTAATAATAATAACTATAACTCTGTTCCTGTTGTCTGTGTATATAAACAGCATCTTGCAGCGAGGAGGCGGGCTCTGACGACAGCCAATCGCTATCCCTCTCCATGGTGATGGACAGCATCGGCATCTGTGACACGGACCTGCGGGAGCGTATGGGCCAGAGCAGCAGCAGCAGCGGTGGTGGTGGCGGCAGCGGAGGAGACCCGTCTGTGCAGGAGACCCACCGGCTCCTCAAGCTGCTGATGAGCATGCTGAACCGGGCCATAGTGCCGGGCGCCACGGGGGCCGCAGAGCTGGCCGCAGAGACCCTGGAGCGGGTGAGCGCTGAGGCCCTGGGGCTGGGACTGGACCAGGTCAGGAGCGAGACCTCGGATCTGGACCTCAGGGCCAGGGCGAAGGAGGACGAGCCACCACCCGCGCAGGAATACCTAGAGGTGAGCAAGGGGAAGGGACTGTGTGTGTATGCGCGCGTCTGTGTGCGTGGGGGGGGGGCTGGGTTGGTACGAAGGTGAATTTATTAGAGCGAGATATAAAAGTGTTGCACCATAAAAACAGAAGAGGCTCTGCACATTATCAGGCTACTACCGAGATACTACCGGTATGTCATTAAAAACACTAGCTGGGTTTAATGTGCAATGAAATCGACTTTTGGTAGTTAGGCCATTATGCAGTTTACTCCCAATGTTACAGGTGTACTGGGAAAACCTTTCACAGAGCGGGACTACAGTGTCTCATCCTACACTACCAGACAGAGTAAAGAGCCAGTCGTTTAGTGGTTAACCCATTGATGCTGGATGCTGTGTAGTGCAGCATTGACCCAGGCACCTGAAGTTGCATGGATGGAGCATTCCTGCTTATGAGATCTGAGATTTTTGTAAATTAAAAATATTGGTATGTTAGAGCTGAATAAACACATTCTAATGCAACATGAGGTCCTTAGCTTTTCAGTGCAACTTATTTCACATTTTTATATTTGCTTCAGATAGGTTGAGGGCACCTTTTCCCAAAAAGGGCTTAAGCATTTAGGCATTTTTTGCAGGTGAGTTAAATGAGGTTGCATAAAGAGGCAGTCATATAGTGGTTAAATGATGTTGCTTATTTTTCTACAATGTACAATAAACGTTAATTGTGTGTGTGTTTGGGGTGTGTTTGGTGTGTGTGTGTGTTGTGTGCGTGCGCGTGTGTTTGTTGTGCGTGTGTGTGCATGTGTGTGTTTTCAGGACCAGACGGCGTGCAGCATGAGCAGTATGGACGTGTGCAGTCCGGCGTCCCCTGGGGAGCCCATGCAGCTCCATCAGCCTCCCCCCTCAGCCTCCTCCTCGTCCTCACAGCCACCCGAGCTCTGGAGCCATCCCGGTAATGAGCCTTCAACTCCACTGTCCAATGACTTCAAGAAATCTCTCTCTATCCTTGTATCCTAGTGTCCTCTAGTCTCTACTTAATGCAGGGGTAGGCAACCTTTTTCGTTCAAGGGGCCACTTCAAATTCCTCCAAGGGCTGTAAAAGCTCTCCAAGGGCCGTACCATGAACACAAACCAGGATTTCCCCCTGCACTTTAGGCCTATGTTGAAGGCAGCCACCTTTTAAAACAGGTCCCCTGAATATAATCTTAATTGTATTGCAAATGTTATTTCTAAGCCTCCTATTCAAAATATGTCATATTTAACGTGCATCTGCATAACATTAAAATTATATTGGTGGCCGGATAAAACGGTAATGTAATGTAACGTGACTTCATGTTTATCATTTTGTCACATGCATAGAATTTGAAAGTAAAGCATGCCATTAAGTTGTTGTCTGGACGACATTAGAGGAAGTACCATCCAAAATCTACTGAAGTGTACAGAAATGTGTGGGGGTAGATTCAGATCACCACACAGGTATAACAAGGTTATTACTTATTAGCTAGGTCCCAAAATTGAACCGTTTTAAATAAGCATTTTGTTTAGTTTCTATAAGATTTGTGGGTGCTGAATCCATTTCTGCTGTGTATAACATTTTCTAAAAGTTACGGTTTAGCTGTAAACAACAACATCAAAAAAGGCTGCAGGTATATTTTGAGGTCATGCAGTAACTTAAGAAAGGATGGATACATTTGCACCACATATTGTGTTCCAACCCTCTACTACAACATGTATAGAAGTCTTTGCAGATGAGTAGGCTTATTTTTGTGTTGAAAGGAAGCTGTATCTCACCACTGAAAAGTCTTACAGTGTCAGGGAAACTAGGGAAAAGATTATACTCTTTAGTTCTCTACTAGGGATGATGGAAAGCTTTTTTTTTTGTCTGCCAGTTAAAGCTGTGAAGGGATTAGCTCAGTTTCTGTGGGGTAAGATCTGGAGGTGTGATATTGAAAGCCACTACCAAAGTGACATGAAGCACAGCACAAAGTTCCAGAAGCGTGTTTTGCCCTGTGTGTTTTTAATGGCACTGTTTCAACCAAAAAGATTTAGTGGTTCATTCATCAGGGAGAAGAGTAGGCCTACCTCTGAATTATCTTTGCCGAGCCCACCACTATAAGCTATATAGTCATGTTGCTGGGCATCTCTCTCACAACAGAATACAAAAACCTTTTTGACTTTCCAGTCACAAAGTTCTTTAAGTCCATAGATTCACTACATGTAGCTTCCTTATCCTATCTCAACGGCATGGAATTACATTGCGCTGTTAAGTGGTACTTTTATTTTTTTGGAGCAGTGTAGAATCATGCATTTGAGTGCATCATTAACTGTTTGTATATAGATAAAGCTCAATTGCTAGTAGTGTCTGACCATCTGGCTATTATCACGCTAAGCAAGTTTACAGCGTGTATCTTACAGACATTTTCACTTTCAACATGTAAGGTGACCAAAGCCCATCGCTTCAGTGCTGGTAGCACCCACCGTTATGAGTTGAAGTTAGTTGCATTACGCAATCATACATTTTTAGGTCATCATTAACTATCGTTTAAAATGCTATCTTTCTCTTCCTACTCTGTGTCTGCAGACAAAGCTCCGCTGCCAGTAGTCCCTGACCCTCTGAGCGGCCCGGGCGCGGCAGCAGCGACGTCGGACCCCAGCACCTTGTGCCAGTCTCTGGACACTATCATCCAGGATGAGTTCCAGTCTCTCTCCTCCCACATCAAGCACCTGATGGACAGCCAGGCGATCATGTACGCGCCCCCGGCCTCCGCCAAGCGGCCCGACGTCAATGCGCGCGCCCTGCGGCCCGGAGCCTGCTTCTCCACCTTCGTGTCGCGCCACGTTAAGCCGCCGGCCATCCAGTCCTACATGAACACGCTGCGCGACCGCATGGGACATGTAGTCAGCCAGCCCTGGACTGCCCAGTCCAAGCCCCATCCCAACGTGCCCTCGGCTTCTGCCTATAGGGAGCACACCGGAGTCCCATCAACGGTTGCATCTAGCGCTGCTCAGACATTTCCATTTGCACCTGCTCCCACGTACGCCCCTTCAGGTACGGTAACGGTTAGCCCGGCCTCTACCGCGGCGGTCCCCTCGTCTGGTCTTCCTCCGCCGGGACCCATCTCTGCTGCACCTCCATTGGTCACCGCGGTCCACCTGTCTCCTATCACCCCGCCGCAGGCTACTCCTTCCCCCGCGGCCTCCATCGCCTCTGAGGCTGCTGCTCCTTCTTCTTCTTTGGGTCCCGCTGCTGCAGCCGTCACCACCCCTGTTAGCTCCTTCACCCCGCCGCCGGCCAAAACCGCCGATCCGGCCCCCAGGAAGAAGTCTTCGAGCTCGTCCTCCAGTAGGCATCATCGCACGAAGGAGTCTCATAAGAGTCACGCGTCAGAGAGGTCGGCCGAGGGCAAATCGACGTCGTCCTCGGAAGGATCCTCCACCCCGCTCACGGCGGCAGCTCTTGCCGCACATCAGCAGCAGCAGCCGCAGCAAACGGTCACAGATGCCTGCTCCTCCTACGCCGTAGCCCACCCCACCGACAGCAAGAGCGCGGCCAACAGCCTGATCAGCCAGATCAAGCCGGACATCTTCCTCAGCCTGGTGCAGATGGTGCAGAAGAACACACTCAAGTTCTACATCCACGTCAGCGATGAGGACGCACAGAACCAGCTCTGCACAGAGATCAAGGTCAGTCCTCTTGTTTACTAATTCTAATTATAAATTGCTAAATTACAGTGCCGGCCAAAAGTATTGGCACCCCTTCAATTCTTTCAGATAATACTGTTTCTTTCAGAAAATGATTGCAATCACAAATGCTTTGATATTAATATCTTCATTTGTTTGTCTTGCAATGAAAAAACGCAAAAGAGAATGAAAAAAAAGTCAAATGAATGACCATTTTACACAAAATTCCAAAAATGGGCCGGACAGAAGTATTGACACCCTCAACCTTATACTTGGTAGCACAACCTTTAGACAAAATAATTGCGAACAACCACTTCTGATAACCATCAATGAGTTTCCTACAACGCTCTGCTGGAATTTTAGACCATCTTTCATCCTTCAGGGGTGGACTCCTACATTTTGCTGCAAAATTTGTTGATAGTCTTCATACTTCATAATTCCATGCACACGGTCAAGCAGTCCAGTGCCAGAGGCAGCAAAACAACCCCAAAACATCTGGGAAACTGCTATATTTGACTTTAGGGACGGTGTTCTTTTTTTAAGGCCTTTTGATGGGCTTTGGATCAGATGGTTGCAGGGTTGAATCCCACCAATCCCACTCCCTTCCACTCCATGGATAAAAGTCTATCTATCATGGCTTGAGCCTTGAGCAAGGGCACTAACCAACCCTTGCTTTAGGGACTGTAACTAATACCTTGTATATACTGTAACTAAGACACTTTGGATAAAAGTGTCAGCTAACTGTAATGTAAAGAAAATGCCCCCCAATCTACCATTTTGTTTTTCTATTCCTGTTCCTTTGGTTTGGAATTCCTTCGTTAACCTACCGGTAATTTATCCTAGTAACTTAAAATAGCTGCAAGAAGAAACAATTCTGTGATTATTGTCTTGGTCCTCTGCTTATCGATGTCGACTACATCACTACTGAAAAGGTGTTGGTTTGTGCTTCATAAGCATATGGTTCAAATGTCAGGGTTTCAGCTCCTCTTCCTTTGTATAAAGCCTACAGCCATATAGAACACACAGAACTAATCTTTGTGGCCCTACCGTGGCTCTAACTGGGCACTGGGCTGCTACGCCGGCATCCCGCGTTTGAGTCCGGCTCGGGTCCTTTCCCGAGCCTTGCCCATCTCTCTCCCCATTTGCTTCCTGTCTGCCTATCCTACTGTCCTGCCTTCAATAAAGTCAAAAAGACCATACAAAAATCTTATCTTTGTTGCCTGAGAACTATTGCCTTTTCTCTCTTCACTTTGTCCAAAACATTTCAATGCTGAAAATGTAATTGTTGATTATTGGTAAAAAAGAATGTTGCCTGATATAACTACTTATTACTATTTTTATTGAGTTACTTGACAAGTAAAAAATCTGAGGTGCTTCGTGCATTCCTTTGATGCTTGTGGAGGAATAGAAGATGGAGGGTTACATATTGCTTATGTATGCAAGCAGTCTAAACTACTTCTGCAGTTAATTCATATTCTGCGATGGGAAATTTAAATGTAAATGTGGTCATGACCCTGATGCTTCCTAACCAATTTGTCACAGGATTACTTGAAGAGTTTTGGCAATGTGGAGTGCAACCCTCAGAGTTTCCTGGAGAACAACAACACCCTGGACAAGTTCCTAGTCATCATTCAGAACGAGGACATAGCCATGCATGTCGATAAGGTAAATTACATTGCAATCTCAGACACCAGCGCTCAACTAAACCAATGCATTCTCAACTCGCCATTCTAGAGTTGTTGTTGTTTGGGTCTGTCTGTATCAGGGTGTCGTGTCCTTGATGCTACCTGGAGAATTTCAATAGGCTTTTATGTGGTTTTTTAACTCCTAAGACCTAGGTTTAATCTACACTATAAACTACTGTGATGGCACACAGCACAATGCGGACATTGAATGGCTGACGTTGACCTTCCTGTTGTCGCACCTGTGTAGATCCCAGCCCTGGTGTCTTTGAAGAAACTGCCCTCTGTGAGCTTTGCCGGCGTAGACAGCCTGGATGACGTGAAGAACCGCACCTACAACGAGCTCTTTGTGTCCGGAGGCCTCATAGTGTCCGATGAACTGATCCTCAACCCAGAGCTTATGACGCTCGGTAAGGCTACCTTCCTGAGGGATCCTAATGCTCACCTTTGCTATGAGCACCTACCTACCCTTTGAGCTAGCCATTTACCGGTATATATTAGGGTGCATCAAACGCCCCTCGAAAATGAAAACTCTTGCAGTATTGTTCCTTTTCACCATCATAACTCAAATTTCTAGCAAATTTAATTGATGTTAAAGCGTAGCACAATAGACTTGAAATTTTGAATGGTAGTGAATGGGCATTTTTAGCTAAATCTGTGCAAAGTGCATTTTGTGGCTGTTTTGATCAAAAACAATAAAGACAGTCATTTGGAAGAATGCTACAGTTGCTTTCCCACTTCCCCTGGGCATCTAAATCCCAAAACAATACTATATAATGGATACATGGTTGTTCGAACATGGCTAAAAGATTAGCGAATGGGGCCTAAAACCTTGCAGAAGCAAGGCTCTTAAAAACAGGCACGGGAATTTCAAATCCGGGAAAGTGGAAAGGGAACTGGATCATTCTTCCAAATGATTTTCTTTACTAGTTTTGACCAAAATAGTGTAAAAGCACATTTTGGAAGGATTTTGCTAAAATCACCCATCCACTGCCATTCAAAATTCCAAGCATATTGTGCCATCCTTAAACATTTACAAGGGCATTATGTTAATACAAAGGAACAATTTTGCAAAAGCAGAGCAGGATTTTCAAACGTTGGGGCGTTTGATGCACCCTAGTATATATGTGTGTTACTAAAGGTGAGTTTTGCTTGATGTTGAAATGGACTCGGAAAGTATAACTGCAGCTGCTTTTAAAATGAACTTTATTGTTCAAGATGATGGTGCGGATGACATTTTGTAGTGGGCTCCCTCCCTTCTTAATGCTCACTTGTCCTATGATCGCCTACCGACCCTTTGAACTCGTCAAATGTGTGTTAGAAAGGTGAGTTTTGATTAACCTGGCAGGGGTCTTAAAAAGTTAAACTGCTGCAGCTTTGAAAATGATCTCAATGGTTTAACCCAGAGCTGAGGACACTCAGCAAGGCTACATTCCTCCCTAATGCTCACTTCTACTATGAGTGCCTACCTACCCTTTGAACTAGCCATTTGTGATGTTTTATAAAGGGTGGTTTTGATTAACCTTGCTGTGGACATGTAAAAGGATAATTGTATTGCTGCTTTTAAAGCGATATAAATTGTCTCAATGCACATTGATTTAAGCTGTGATGGAATTTCCTAATTAAAAGGCCTTTAGGCTGCTAGCACTAGGCTCAATCCATCTCTCCTCTCTCTTAGCGGTCCACTTTTCCTTGTATTCATTACACTCGTAATAAGTGAAGATATTCGAGTAGCTTTCCATTTTGACCAATCTGAAATGGAGTTGTTAAAATGGTCCGTAAATCACTGATGTAAAATATTTTGTGATAGAATAAATAAGTGACAAAATGGCAATTTCAGTTTTGTCCTCTGTTACTTAATTATATAGCTCGTGGGATTCTATACCCAGTTTAAAAAATAGAAATTAAGTTACTCTGCAACACCATCTGTCAAGTTCTTAAATTCTCTCTGACATCCCAGATTGCAAACCATATTAATGTGAAGTGTTTGTGTCTTGTTGTTTGTAACTAGATAAACTGCAGAGGCTGCTGAAGTTCCTGGAGGAGCAGAGTTCTATTTGGCAATGGAAGGTGCACTGCAAGACACAGAAGAAGCTGAAAGAGCTGAGCAGGTGAGTTGGTGTCCACTGCTGCGGCCAGCCAACAAGCCTCGGGCCAGGCTGAGTCGAGCCGAGCTAATCAATAGACACAACAAATGCCAAATCAGAGGGTGGTGAGAGGGATGTTAGCGGCTCTTCACGGGGCATTATGTTTATTACAAAGGAATGAAGTGTCCAGTGCACTTAAGTTTGTGTTGTGTTGAGTTTATCCAAGGCGCATTTTCCCTGGGTGCGCATAAAAATAATCAAAAACACAATGCTGTTACACAATGCTGGTCACTCTCAACACTTTGTTTACTATGCTACCGCTGATCTAGCCTCAACATGCTATTGTTTTGCAGTGCCCTAGTTCTTCCTTGCCCATCTCCTAAGGCTAATCTGAACATCATTTATATACAAGGCTTTTTTTTTATTATTATTTTTTTTTATTAAAAGCTCACGCCGGTTGTAGCCCACTTCATTGGTTTCAAGTGAAAGATGACTTTTGCCACGTATGCATCACACTCTCATTCCTTCTTGTCTGCCTCTGAATTATCCCCTCTCACCTCTTGACCTCATGGTGTGTGAAATAAGTTGGCGATAACAGCTGCCTAGACATGCATTATATACTGGTGCAGACAATTAACCTTCTGACGCACAGCTGAGGACCAGCGAAAAAGGCAATTGTTAAATTGTTAACGATTATTACTATTAGGAGCAGCGTTCAAACATAACTCATGAATTTTAACTACCTTAGTTGATCGCTCCACCTGCCAGTTTAAATAGCATTCTACTTGACTGGGTCATGATGTTTACTGGATAGAAGGGGCATTGAAGTGAGCTTCTGTGTGCTCCATGTGTAAGATTAGACGTCTCTTTTCCCGGTAAGCCTTGCTGTTAATCTCCTCTACCTTACACCACCCTCTTGTCTACTATCCCCAGCTTAACCCTTCAAAATTGAAGCGTTTTTTGTGACTTTTTACATGTCAGGGTTTAATAAGTCATGAGGGCGTCAGGGAGGTGTACTGTCAGGCGTCATATCGTTTTGCTCAGCAGAAGCTAGATAAAATAATGATCTTTAGATGAGTACATCTTATTTATCTTATTTAAACATACTATATAATCATGGCAGAGTAAAAATAATGGGGGAAAAAATACAAAATCCGATTGACTTAAAAAAATGAAAAAAATAAAAAAAAAACATTTTTATGTTGATTAAACGATACCTTTTTTATTGACTAAAATTGTAAACACATGTTTTTTAACAAATGAAATCACATTTCTTAATCTACACCAAAGCAACACAAAAAATGACATTATAGTGCAATACAATATAGGCGATTGTAATAATAATAATAATATTAATAATGCATTCTATTTATAAGCGCCTTTCAAAACTCTCCGGGACACTGCACAAAGGCAAACGATAATAAAAACAAGACCTGTTGTAAATAATGTAATGTAAACAACAAATAAAACAAAAGAAAGTTAAAAAGTCCTAAAGAATAGGCTAATTGAAATAGGAGTTGAGTTTTGAGTCTGTATTTGGAATAGGGGTAGAGAGTCAATATTGCAGATGTGAGGGGGAAGTGCTTTTTAGAGCTGGAGAGCAGAGCAACTGAAAGCTATACTCTCCATGGTACTGAGGTGGGCTGAGAGGATGAGGGAGCAAGAGGAACAGAGGGGGCGAGAGGGAATAGCAATTTGAAGATTGGTCAGATAAGGAGGAGAAAGATTGTGGCCTTGAACATATGCTGGAGGAGTATTTTAAAGTAAATTCTGAATTTGATGGAGAGCCAGTGGAGATGCTGCAGTGCAGGGGTAATGTGACAAGAAAAGTTTTGGTGATGATGCGAGCAGCTGAGTTCTGGACCAGTTGGAGCTTCTGGAGTTATTTTTGATGGAGACCAAAGAGGAGAGAATTACTAGCCTGATTATCATCGACTTTGAAATCTCTTCGAGACTTGGTCTGAAGAGCAGTTCCCAAACGGCATGGTTGACCCGCCTCCCTAGGTTTGCTACTGGTTGAGTGGTTTCCGACAAAGTGGGTGGAGTTCTCAATTTTTCTGGAGATCAGAAGCGATATTTATATTGCTCTTGGCCTGACTAGAAGCAACGTGAAGGTGTTGCGTCACTAGGAGGGCGTGCCCTGGCTAGAGAATTACAGTAGTCAACGCAGAAGATGACGAGACTGTGTACAAAGGTGGAGGTAGTGTGAGAGGTGAGGGAGGGACGGACTGAGACGATTTATGTTGATATATTAATATATCATTGTGTGTCTCCTGTTCCCCAGGTTAAACACCGACACCATGAACATGCTGAATCTGCTGACGTTGTACCAGAAGAAGCACCTGGTGGAGTTCCTGCCATACCACGAGTGTGACGCCCCCACCAGGATGGCCCCGGACCTGGAGTGCCTTACCAAGCTGCAGGCCTCCCACACGCAGCACCGACACATCATCTTCCTCACAGGTGCGTCCTGTTGTACCGCTAGGGTTGTGCCCATAGGTAACACTACCATTTCTGGTGCGAAAACATCCTGTGGCTTCAAGGACCCCTGATGACGGGTCACTATATTGTCCCTTGTGTGATCACAGTTAGATTGTGGTTTTAATTATTGTATTTTTTTATCATTGCGACCAAAATTGCGTTCCCCACGCTGAACAATATATTTTGAATTGTGTTGTTGGGAGATGAACAAAACTTTGATCATCGATGAAGTCGAGCCTTGGGAGACGAGGCCACACGGAACCACCTGGCCTCGTCCATCGACGATGGATGACTAGCGTCATGAATGAGAGCAACCATTGTGATGCCAAGACATCCGCAACATATTTTTTAAGACGCTGTTACTCTGACACTAATGTTTTGCACCAGAAATTGTAGCGCTACCTCAAATCCTGCTACAATGGTTTCAAAAGCAAAGCGATTTAGTTATTGCTTTACTTGGTCACACCAGCGTCAAGCAGACTTGGTTTAAGCTACTAAACCATCATGGAATAAAATTTAAATACATTACATAATATTAAATGCTACCTTATTCAACTACTGCTGTTTGTTGCAGGTGTGCAGTCAAGTAAGTGTTTGATGACGTTATTTCTGTGATCAGTTTCCTTTTGTGGCTGCTGCAAGACTGGAATGTATACTGCGCTGTTAGCTTTCTGCTAACTTACTAATGAATTTGGCTAAGCCTGGCTTGTTCCAACATGACAATTCCAAAATCAACTCGACACTTAAGCCAATTTAATGGGAAGTTGGCATTAGCACCAACTATAATCATGTTTTCTTACCTATGCTTGGATGTTTTAAATTGACTTTTCCGATTCTGAAAGCTTTATTTTTCCCCAAATTGGGCAATAAATAATATGGGTAGCAGTACATTAAATACTACAATTAATTAAAAAGGTAGTCCAAACAAAAACAGTCAGCAGTCATAAAGACCTCACACATTCATTCCACGTCACATCCCTTCCTGTCAGTGGTAAACGGCACATGAAGCACTAAGCATCACGGGTGTTCTCTAGATCGTTTTCAGTTTTCTTAAGCTGGGTTCCACTAGATCTTTCTCATGGTTCTTTGTCACCTCAGGGTTCTTTGTCACCCCTGGTATGTTACACATGGGTGAGGGGAGGGATCATGGCTGCTGTTGCTGGTATTTCGAGATATGTGATTATTTTTGTTGCATGTGCAGTTGCCATTTTTTGTTTTGTTGTTCTTTGCCACTTGTTAAATCTGGGGGCTATTCAAAGAAGCTGGCTCTGGACCTGGTACATCATCAAATAAGAGAGCCTGGAGTCCTCATTTTCTTAACTAATTGACACCGGTGGGCTATCAATAAGCAGTTTTTCCTGTAGGTTAACTTAGCCTGATTTATCACTTAACCATGTTCTTGGAGTACCCCCCAGATCACAAATCTACTAAATCTTAATTTACCTATTGCTATTCGTTTTGTACATGCTTTGTGGGAAGTGTGAATTCACCGTTTCATTTTTCCCCTCTTCTAGCATTACCTGGTAAGCGGAAACATGAGATGTGGCCCCAGTTCTCCAACCGTGGCATCGTTGTAGCTTCCATGCAGGAGGTCCTGGAGGACTTCACAGGCATCCTCAGCTACACTCCCGACCAGATGGATCAGCCCGCACCCACAGCACCCACAGCACCCACACCTGCACCCCCCACAGCACCCCCTCCGTCAGCAGGTGAGTGCAGTCCGTCGTTACTCTCCCCTCAAAATTGAACACCCCACCCACACTCGAATCCGCACTCGTAGCACAAACACCCGCACCGACACTCGTAGCACAAACACCCGCACCGACAGCATCCCCAACAGCTGAGTGCAGTCCTCAGTTACTCTCCAGACAAGCTAGAACAGCCCACACTCGCAGCACGAGTAACCCCTCCATCAGCAGGTAAGTCCTCACTACTCTCCCCTCAGGATTGAACACCCCCACACCCTCACAACTGCACCCACACCACCCACATCAGTACCCATGGCATTGTCCCCATCAGCAGGTAGGTGTAGTCCCCCCCAGGATTGAACAGCCCCACACCCACATCCGTACTCACACCCACATCGACACCCATAGCACCCACTCTCACATCCACACCCACACCCATAGCATGAACACCCCCTCCACCAGCAGGTAAGTGCAGTCCTCAGCTACTCTCCCCCCAGGATTTAACAGCCTCACACCCACACCCAAACACCCGCACCCACACTCACATCAGCACCCACAACTGCACCCATGGCACCCACAGCAGTACCCGTAGCATCGCCCATCTCAGCAGGTAGGTGCAGTCCGTCAGCTGCTCTTTCCATCGAGATTGAACAGCCCCACACCCACATCCGCACCCGCACCCACACTCACATCTGCAACCATAGCACTAACAGCCCACACCCACATCACCCACACCACAGCAACCCCATCAGCAGGTAAGTGCAGTCCTCAGTTACTGTCCCTACGGTAGTCTACGTAGAACTTAGGTATATGCAGTAATACCCACTTCAAAATTTCAGGTATTTCAGTATACCCACCTCAAAAATGGATTGATCCATTATTTAGAACAGCGCAAATATGTACAGTATACCCACCTCAAAAATGCTCAAATATACAGAATACCCACCACACAAAAGTAGACTACACCACTGGAACAACCCACACCCCCATCCCTACCAATACTCAAACTCACATCTGCACCCACAGCACCCCCTCCATCAGCAGGTGAGTGTGGTGTGCGGTGCGGTGCAATGCAGTTGCTGTCAACAAGCCTATGTAGCCTGTGCTGGCCTGTCAGCGCCTGTTTGTTTTACTGGCTGCCCTTTACCCCAGTGAAGCAATTAGACAATATGTCATTGATTTTTTTTCTTTCTACACTGGGCTGTCAGACCAAGGTTGCAAACATGCACAGCAGCACCTGAAATGGTGGTGGTAGTGACCAGAGCTAAACACTGTGTATTGGAAGTATCCCAATGCTGCAGCAGTATGGCCATTCCCTCATGGTGTGCACTTCAATAATTTATGTTTCCGTGCTTGGCGAAGGTCAGGATACTTTTGGCAAATCAGAATGGCGTTCTTCAATGCCTTTTTCAATTATTTATCCCTTGTTTAAGTAGGGCAGTCACGTCTCTTTTTGCAACTTAGCTTTGGCCAAGGAAAGCAACAGCATAACAACAAACAAGAAAGACACTATAAATAGCATGAAGCTATAAAACACAAACTCGTAAAACATCTGAGGTAACAGGGAAATCACTTTGAAGCCTAGTCCACATTAGGGGTCTTGTTAACACGTTAACAGATCTAGTTAGCATATTATAAGTTAACCTGTAATGACATAGCCCCTGTTATACATTTGCTGAGACCAAGTTGTAATGTATTTGTAAAAGTAATGTCGTAGTAGTGTCGTCTAAAAGTAATGTCGTCTTTGGCGTAACTGGCGGAATGGCACGCATTATGAACCACCATTATGCCACCATTACCACCAAAAGGGTCAAGTGTTTCGGATAAAGGGTTCAAATTTATTGATGATGCATTTGGTTCTTATTTTTCGTGTTCCTGCGGTCCTGAAACTTTACATCATCTAAACATTTTAGCACCCACCCATTGCAGAGCATGGGGGCATCTTACCAGAGCCAAGATAATTCACCGACATAAACGGTATGTTTCATTTTGGTCATCTGACAAGCCAAGGCTGACATATTGTCCCTCCTCTTCTTTCCTCTTCTCTTGTACCGTCTGCCGCAGCAGAGAAGGACAGCGGCGCAAATGATGAATGTGTCCAGGAGGAGGACATGTCCTTGGACTCCGAGGACGAGACCACAGCCGTCAGCGCGCCGGACACGGCCACTACCACCACTACCACCACCACCACAGCTGTCGCCGCTGCCGCCACTGCTGCTGCCACTGCTGCCACTGCTGCCAATAGCACCAACGAGCAGCCACCGCAGGAGCCGTCACCGATGCAGCCACCGCCTCCACCCCAGGTGCAGGACTTCCAGCCCCCCATCCCCCCTCTGCCAGAGATGCCCCCCGTCCCGGAGATGCCCCCGTTGCCGGACGCCGTGACAGCCCAGGGCAGCCCCATGTCCTACGGCAGCAGCAGTAGCAGCAAGATGGACTTCCCCTCCTCCTCCTCAGCCTTCGCCTCCTCATCCTCTGGGCCCGAGCCGGTGGCCGACAGCCTGGCGTCCAGTTTCGGGGTGAACCCGCACCAGAGCTACTTGTGCCCGGGGCCCTCCCAGTGGAGCCCCTTCTCGGGCTTCTCGCTGCCTTCGCAGCCCTCGCCCGTCTACACGCCGTACCCCCACCAGTCCCCGACTGCGTCCCACGCCAGCCAGCCCCCCGTCCCGGCCGAAGAGCCCTCCTCTGGGGATGTCACCCCCGCGGTCCCCCCGCCTCTGCCTGACTCGGAAGCCAACAACATGGGGGTCCCTCCTACACAGACGACTGCTCCACCGATGACCCAGAACTCCCAGGATGGAAGTCATGAGACGCAGGGCACAGCCATGGAGCCAGCACTAGTTTCTTACCCCATAAAGTCAGCCATGGAGCCAGCACTCGTCTCCTACCCCATTAAGCCATCGATGGAGCCTATAGGCCTGCCCTCCTTACCCCCAGAGCCTACCATCCCTCCCCCACCTCCCGGCCTTCACCTGGCCTATGGTTACGGCTGGGGAGGCGACATGACTGCTACACAGCAACAGTACGGCCACATGGGTGATATGTCGCTTGTGGGCATGGACGTAGGCATGGCCGAGCCGACAGACGTCACTGGTGCCGCAGAGAGCATGTGGGCGGTCGGGGACCTTTCAGGATTGACGCCTCAAACAACACTCCCCCTGAACATGCCCATGTCCGTCTCTGCCACACCACCCGGCACCCCCTACCTCCATTCTGGAGAAGCCATGGGCAGCCCCATGGCGGAGAAGAATGGTGGCCTTACCCCTTCTAGCTCGGTAGGTCCCAACAGCCAGTACATCAGGACTCCCTTGAGCTCGGGGCCCGAGAGCCATCAGTCACCCGCTGGGAGAGGGGGCCTGGGGCCCCGCACCCTCCTATCGCCCCCAGGGCCTGGCATGGGACCGCAGGGTCGAGGTGGTGGTGGTGGGCCGCGACATGGTAATCACATGGGCCCCGGGGGATATAACAACAGAGGGGGAATGTCTGGTCCGTCGGACATGGGCATGCGTGGTGGGTTCAGGGGGAGAGCGGCTCCGCCTATGCCCAGGGCGATGAGCAGACCGCCCGCTCCCATGAGGGGGCACATGAGAGGGGGACCTCAGTCCCCCTGGGGTGCACCCGTCAGAGGCATACCACCCGCCCCGCATCAGCTACAGGACTATTACTCTGACTACGGCTACAATTAAAAGCACCCAGCGCCACGCCACGCATGGCACACCCTCCCCGACAGAAACAAAGACAAGACAGACAGACTAACTACTGGCTGAAAGAATGTACATATTTTGTGACTTTGTGAGCACATTTTGGGGTTTCAAAGAAGGTCTGTGCAGACAAGGCGGAAGATGCTCTGGATTTTGTTTTTTTGTATGGATTTTGGAGGCCAAGGCCTGAAGAAACTTCCTGCTGTAATCACGCCCGCTTTTCCTAGATCCGAACGTTTCTTGGGGGGGAAATAAAAAAAATGAAACGTACCTTGTTCAGACCACTATATTTATATTTGCCAAGAAATGTAACAGCCTTTCAATGTCTTCATTTTTGTTGCTTCTTTTTTGTTTTCTGAATTTTTCAACAAATAGATGAAAAGGATTAAAAAAAAAATGGTTTGTGAACAAGGAATTAAAAATCAAGACTATTTTTTAAAAAAAGATTAAGTGAAATGTTGGGTCACCTGTTTTAGCTTTTCTTTTTTTTACATTCTTGGTTGTAAAAAATGTCTATTAAAACAAGGTTGTATCAAAACTTACAGAGCTTGTCTGCGTCTTCTGTCCTCAAGCCTAAAATGTGACAGGCCACTAGAGGGCACTGTGCTTCTCTGAATGAAAAGCAGGATGGAGCACCAATGAAACCCATTGGGAGTGCAATATCTGCCACAGCCGTTTGATAAAGTTCAGTTATCTTGCAGTTGGATTCTTATTCAACAGTACATCCCTGTTGTATTTATCATTTGTGTTTTTTTCTGTTTTTGTAACTGTCAGATGCACTGTCAATGGCACAGAACAAGTTTGGGCAAAGACAAATAAATGATCTATCTAATGTCACTGTGAACTCTAACCTTCTCGAGGGGGCTGTTATAATGATATGGAGGTAACAACACCACAGGGGTGGGTTAGACCCAAGTTCAAAGCATTACATTACACTTTGCTGACACTTATATACAATGTGACTTAGTTATTTACAGGACATTGGTTACAATCTCTGGAGCATTGTGGGGTCGGATGCCTCACTCAAGGGCACTTCAGCCATGGATGGAGGTGGTGTAGGGAGAGGTAAGGGTGGGATTTGAACAAGAAACCTTAGGACCCCCTCCCTAACCATTAGGCCATGGCTGCCTGTAAAGCAGGTTTTGAATTTGACACCTGTGTTTCTGTTCACTCATTCATTGAAATGCAAGTTTTGGTTGGACTAGGGTTTCTCATCGGGCACTCTAGATTAATCGAGGTGCATTAGTCAATTGTATCTTTTAGTACTAAGGTGGGATTGGGAGACTTATGATGAGGTCATGGAGGAGTTTGATCAAAAACTGTTGAGAACCACGGAGTTCGATAGTGCGTGCACTGATTTACTTTGCTGTCCCGTCTCCCGGGGGTTTTATTTACCCTCCAAATGAGATGTGGCCGCGGCCAGGAGTGATGGGCCGGCCGGCCTGCCTGTAAATCATGTTTCAGCTGGCCTCTGCTTTTTATGCCTGGATGTCGCCTGAAATATTGACACGTCAATTTAAGATGCCTGCCGATTTATCGACACCTGTGTGTTTCACGGTGATTGCCTGCAGTACATCTGTTCGGCGATAGCATATGCAAATCACGTCGTTACTCCGCTCCGTGGGCAGGTCTTGCGGAGCCCCGTAAATCATCAGGGAGTGCAGACGTAAGAAGCCAGTGCTGGCCCCCAACCCCATCCTCACCCCCCCCACTCCATCCTCCTCCATCCTCCATCCTCCACTCTCCTCTCCTGCACCTCCACCCTTCACTCCCCCACTCATCTACCCTCTACATCCCCCTCCCCCAGCCTTCACTCCACTCCACTCTCCATCCTCCACTCTCCATCCTCCACCCTCCACTCTCCCCCAACCACCACACACACGCACGCACGCACGAACACACACACACACACACACCATTGTTGGTCCAGGCAGCACACCTCTACAATCTCCCGACAATCGGCAGGGCTGAGCAGCTGTGACAAAGGTCACCAGATACATTATTTATTTTCGTCGCCCCTGTGAAGGTAAACCGGAGGGCCGCTCACTCGCTCCATCAGACGATAACCAGTTGTGGCTGGCATTTGTGGGAACAGGACCATTAAGTAGAAAGCCCTTTTTTGCTTTGTGTATTACATTTCCAGTAAAGGTCATCGCTCTGAGCTGGCTGGCAATCACAGCTTTGAGCTTTTTTTTCTTTTTCTTTGTCCCTTGAAGTTGTCCTACTGAATAAATGTCATCTATAATGCTTGACATACATATAACACCATTATCTTGCAAAGCCACGTGGGAAATAAAGTCGAGCCAAGGGTGTTGACGCTGTTGGGTGATATGATGAAAAGCTGCCCCCCCCACCGTACCCCTCCTCGTCATCCAATATGAAAGCGCACACTGTAGGGCAAGGAGTTAACTGGAGGGCACAAAATGATCACGGCGTAGTGCGCTTGGTAAATCACTTACCTGAAGAGAACAATTGTAATCCTGTATTTAGTGCGTGCCGTTTTCAGCAATTGATAGAGATTAACGCTTCCCAAAAGTGTGTCACTCTGATGTGTGCCACTTTGCAGCACCGTTGAAAGCCTCCGCGTATTGCATTTACAAAAAAACCATTATGACATGGAATCAGAGCTCAGAATTTGATTTGTGGTGGACACAATGTGCAAAATGGCAAATACAAATGTGCTGAGTGGGAGAGAGAGAGAGCTCTGTCCTGCTGTTACTGCATTTTCACTCATTTCAGTGGGAATGTCACAGGGGAGAAAAAAAAGAAAGATTAGAGGATTAAGAAAAAGGCTCAACAATTGTAAAACCACCTTGTTCATCCACAGAGTAATCTGCTAAAACCTGACCCTGGTTCATCTCCCACACTATTTAATATACGTCGCAGCCTTTGGGGGGGAGGGGGTGTGGGGGGTGAAAAAGAGAAAAACACACATTACCATATCCCGATCTAGCCGTACTCATGGCGAAAGACGGCCCGCAGAGACTACACTGGCTTATGAGGCAGGGACGTCACATATGCTTTTTATTTCTGGAAACGGTCCAGAAGCTCTCAAGTGTGAGTGCCCTTGCAACCGAGCACAGATCCTTTTAAGATCGCGTATAGTGTTACACATTAGACATCCTCCTGAAATGGACTAATGTTTACATTCGACAGACGCACAGGCTCACCTTCAGGGGAGAGATAGGAAGGTGAAATGGGTAGGTACCCTGGAAACATTATTGGAGTTTCCATGAAGCCAAGGCAGGTCAGCCCCTTCCAAAAGGCTTCGCTGGAGCCATAATCAGTGTTAAATAATAGAGGGCCTGTCATTGTGTGTGATTTCTCTGGCTATGACAGTCAGAACACAATGATGCTCTTGGCAAACGGCCTAGATGAGTTCCTTCCCAGGGATAGTAGCTGAGTTGTCAAAATGATAGCACTTTCAATGCCAGGGCCAAGGCTATGCCTGTGTCATTTACATAAAACATTAATGCAACATTAGGCTTTGAAATGAAATATATTCAATAAAATTGGAAAGTTCATTCATATCCATGATTTGCATTTGCACTCCTGTGAAGATGGCCTATTTTTCCCAGCTCACATACAGAGGGAAAAGGCCATGCGGATATGCCTTATCTAGATCATATTTGCAAAATTAAGCCATTGCGGATTAATTCATTTGCTATTATAAAGACATTGTGGTGAGTTTGGTTGCTTTTTTTTAAATATTGTAATCCTCTGCAGTGGAGCACGAGAGTAAAAAAAATGAAGACCACTTCAGGCTGTACATGCAGAAAGACCTTGTCCTGTTTCCTCCCTGCTTTCATCTCCTGTCTTTGATCTCATTTTAACAACTTCAGCCTCTTGTTTTTCACTTTTTTCACAGCAGTTCCCTTGTTCACCTGTGTATCAAGCTTGGCTGACTTTGTCAGTGATACAATCAGCGCTTTCTCTTTTTTGATTGATTTACCACACACGTATACAACACAGTGAAGAAATCTGATCCGTCAGTGTAATAACGTGTATCTGACTCTGTGGCACCACCTCATCATGTTTGAAACCTAGGTAAACATCGTCAGTATGTACAATCCCTTATGTAAGCGGTTTAATTCCTTGCCATCATTTAGATTACAGAGAAGTTTAACTGGCGTGGCACGAGACCGTTCCTTTAGAGGCTTAATGCCAGGAAACACTGATCTCTGCTTTTTCTTTTCCTTTTCTGGTTTCTTTCCTCTCGCCCACCCATTCTGTACCTCTCACTGACTCCCACTCACCATGGGTGTCCTTGCTGCACAGCTGAGCGACAGTGAGAATTCAACACTTTTTATTCTATTGCGTTAAATTCTGCTCTCTTGGAGTTGAATAAATAGAATGGTGTTATGTTCAACTCTGGAATGAAATTAACATCACAAATCTTTTTTTTTGTTTTTGCAGTGTTACCTCAACACAGAGAGTTGAATAAGTGGTGAGGTAACACTGCATAATTCACTGTGTATGCGCAGGAGAACAGATGCGGTGATGGCTACCATTTTGCCATTTTCGTGTCTTCAACAGTGTCCATAATCTTAAGAGCAGCATATTTGTTCACCCCACCCACACTTCCCTTTGTCCCATAGCTGCCTAGGGTGGGTGGCCAAGTGCCACGCTTGAATTTTCATCGCTTCACATTTCTTTAGTTTCTGAAAATCAGAAATTTGAAAAGGAGTGTAGTTGATCAAAGCAAAGCAAACCTCTATATACACTTGCCAAACCTCTGTTCTTGCTCATGCATTATATACAAGTGTTGGTTGATTTTTTTTCTCTTCCTGTTGCTTGTGTAGCCATTGCATGAGAAGAAGACGATAAGGATACCTGTGTTATCATAATGTTGAAACATCCTGGAAGTGGATGATGTTTAAACGCGTTGGTGCACCCACCCAGGCGCAGCATAGGGCGTACGCTAATGCATAAACAATGGCGTCCATCTCCCCTGACTCCTGTGGTTTTGAAATCCTAGAATGAGCCATTAGTTGTCAAGCCGACTCTGATCAGAGTCTTCCTGACACTAGGGTAGCCAACCAGCTAAGTGGACTGCATTAATATTTAACATGACATTTGAACTATTGTTTAAAGGCCACATCAAGAAGCGCATGGATGTTGGTGTTTTTTTCTATCAACTTTAATCTGTTTATTTCTCGAGAACGCACCACCACCACCACCACCACCACCCCTCCTGACAGCTTCCCACTGACACCACTCTCCTCTCCGCGTGATGCTGTTAACCCCTTGATTTACACACACAGCAGTGAATGAAGAAACTGCTACCTCACCAGCACGGTGGTATGTAGGGTTTGTCATTAAGCTAAAAGCTTTTGCGTAAGACCGTGCACTGCTGATTTCAGTTAGGATGGAAAGTGGATGCATTACAAGGTGGTTATATAAGTCTCGTTCTATTCCATCCATCTAATGGTTTTGTGTTTTGGATGATGTTTTTTGATTTACTCTGTCTCATCGTGTGTATCAATGCATGAATCACATCTCTCTTGTTTTATAATAGATTTAAACTATTTACAAATGACTACTTTACATTTGCCCTAGAAAACACTTAACAGCTCCGTGCGCCCAAAAGTCAGCCACGGCACAAACTGTATTTTTGCAAATTAATTCATCTTTGCTCCTTATCCAGATTTGAAACATTGGCCCCAAACAGCTGAAGTTCAAATTGTTTTGCCTGTGCAAATCAAGTTAAAAAAAATTTACTGGTTCATTCATTCAATCCGTGCAAGAATCAAGCAGAACCCACATTCATCTGGTGAGACGAGCCAGGTTAAGAATCAAAAATTCAGTGTTGTTTTTAAAAAAAAAATGTAAAAAGAATTAGGAATTGTCAAGGTGCCTCACAAACTTGTATCTCCAATTCGACATCATCTTCTACGGAAAAAACACAACTACTTTCTTCCCATCCATGGTTGGCTTAAAAACGAGTGTTCTGATGCTCCTTGAAGCAGAAGTGTCAAAAAATGTGCATTAGTGTGGGAGCCCAGCTTCTTCCCTTGTACTGTAGTCGACTAAATGACACAGGAGCCTTGAAACCCGGAGGCCACAGGGGTCAATTCCTTCTGCCTCCACAACAACAAAAGATAAATTAGTTTCAGTAGGACTCGGCAGGCAGCCGTAGGCGTAGCTGTAGCTCAGTATAGCTACTACACATCCCACGGGCGGGTGTGGGGATGGGGGTGCAAAATAAGGGGCTGGCTGGGGAGTGATGAGGGTCACCGTCAGGCATTCAGTCTTATGCTTTAATCAGGCTCACAGATGCATGGGTGTGTGTGTGTGTCTGTGTGTCTGTGTGTGTGTCTGTATCTCCAAAGCATTAATTTTAGTGTGTGTGTGTGTGTGTGTGTGTGTGTGTGTGTGTGTGTGTGTGTGTGTGTGTGTGTGTGTGTGTGTGTGTGTGTGTGTGTGTGTGTGTGTGTGTGTGTGTGTGTGTGTGTGTACAAGTCATCAATTTTACAGTGTGTGTGTGTGTGTGTGTGTTTGCCTGCGTGCGTGCGTGCGTGCCTTGTGTCTATCCGTGTGTGTTGTATTCCTGGGTGAGTGGCTATATATGGGAGGGAGGGATTGCATTCAATGTGTATAAGGCATTCAGTCCTGTGCCTTAATCAAAGAAGATGCATTACTTTTAGACAGGCCCAGACAGCTGTCCCTGTGGACCTGTGAGTGTGTGTGAGAGAGAGAGGACTACATAGCCGCATTGCGCTTGGTGGCGGTAGCGGGGGTCAGGCGTTCGGTTTCCCACTGGAACTGAGCCAGCTGCTCCTGGCCGAAGGTGGCCTTCAGGTGGCCATTCTGCTCCTCCAGCAGGGGCTCCAGGAACACCACGCGCCGGTCCACCACCGACCCCCCAGGAGGAGGCACCTTCCTGGGCATCGGGTCACTGTCACCTCCCCCTCCTCCACCACCACCATTACCACCGCCACACCCGGCCAGGGAAGGGGGCGCCCCGAAGATGGAGGCCAGGGTGCAGTGGTCCTCGCGCAGGACGGAGGAGGCGGACGGGGAGGAGGGTGGCTGGCGGCAGCAGCTGCAGCGGCAGGGCGTGAGGTACAGGTACATGAGGATGAGCACCAGCGTCACCACGCAGCCCAGCAGCGTGGTGTAGCCCGTGTTGAAGGGCTCCTCCATGGCCCCCCGGCTCACCACCGTCACGTTCACCTCGCGGGACTCGTTGAGCATCTGGACGCGGTCCAGCGCCGTGCACTGGTACACGCCGGAGTCGTCCGGCCGGGCGAAGGGGATCTCCAGGCTCCCGTCGGCATTGAGGCGCAGGCTGCCGTTCTGGAGGTGCTGGCCGAGGCCCTCGGGGTGCGGAGACGCCCAGGAGAAGGTGACGTTGTCCGCTAGTGCAGAGGAGGAGGAGGAGGAGGAGCTTCCTGTGCACTCCAGCTTCACCAGCTCGCCCTCGTACACCACCAGGTTGGCCTTGGCTCCGGCCAGCGACAGCGTCCGCCCCACCGTGCAGTTCTCGAAGAAGCGCGAGTGCCGGAAGAACTTGACGGACGCCCGCGGGTCGCCGTACAGCAGGCACCGGTACTCGTCCCTGTAGTCCCTCACCGACTCGTAGCCCTTCATCTCCCAGTGCCGGAACATGGCGTAGACGGAGCAGTCGCAGAGCAGGGAGTTGTTGTAGAGGAACAGGCCCCGCTGGTGCGTGGCCGGCCACGCGGCGATGTCCTCCACGGGCAGCCGGGACATGTGATTGGAGGACAGGTCGACGGTGAGGAGGTGCGGGTGCGTTTGCTTGCGGATGGAGAAGAAGGGGAAGTCGGAGATGTGGTTGAAGCTGAGGTAGAGTCGGCGCAGCCGTCCCAGGCCCATCAGCGCCGTGCTCTCCACGCGCACGATGCGGTTGTTGAAGAGCAGCAGCTCCTCGAGGCCCGTCAGCTCCAGGAAGTGGTGGCGGCCCACCACCTGCAGCCGGTTGGAGGAGAGGTCCAGGTGCCGCAGCGCCGTGGCGTTCTGGAAGGCGCCGGGGCTGAGCTGCGAGATCAGGTTGTGGGCCAGCTGGAGGCGGGAGAGGAGGGGCAGGCCGTAGAAGCTGCCCACCCCCAGCCACGTGAGCCGGTTGTGGCTAATGTCCAGGGTCCAGGTAGAGGGGGAGACGGGGAAGGGGAGCTTCTCCATGCCCAGACCCCCGCAGCTCACCATGTAGGCGGGACACACGCAGCCGGCGGGGCAATTGTTGGCGGAGGTCACAGCCATGAGGGATGAGAGGAGGACCATACACAGCGTCGAGCCCATGGTGATGATGTAGAGGGATTTACTACTGACGGCGGCAGCGGCAGACAACACAGGGGGTCTTTGGAGAGAGTACACACACACACACGCACACACACACACACACACACACACACACACACACACACACACACACACGCACACACACACAAGCTATCACAGCAATCCTCTTTGTTGGTAGTTTGAAATAAACAAACCTCACTTACCACAATACAGTTGTTCACTGAGTTGTTTTATATATCTCTTATTATTCTTTACAAATAGGGTGATAAATTATTCAGCATGTAATAGGTATCCTCAGTGTATCTATCATAATAATATGGTCATATTTACTATATTAATATGGCATAATATAACATGGTAATATGTTACATCTTAGTATGCCAAGAAATTTTAGTAAAATACCATGCAGTACAGTACAGTACAGTAAAATACAATACAATGTTGTAATACAATACAATACTGTTATGTTCTGATAAAAGCTAAGACAGAACAAAGAGACCGAGAAACCAAACCAGAAAACATTGGATAAGTTTTCCTGACACCCAACCCCCCATGCAGACTTTCCGTCATAAGTGCAAAAAATATTCAAAGAGAGATCACGGTGCATGACAGCTCTCCCCCATCCACACAAAAATGCTCACCAAGAAAAGAATCCCACTCACTCCATGCTCTGTTAGTTCCATTCCTGCTGCCTTTGCAAATGTTGTCGTTGCAGGACTGAGGAAAGGGATCCTATCCCCCAAGAAGCCAGCAAAAAAACTCCACGTAGGCAAAAATAGAAGACGAAAGAAGAAAAAGAAAGAAGAGAAAGAAAAAGCTGAAAAAAACCTGCAGTCTCCAGCTTTTTATCAGAATGCTCTGGGGTTTCGGCACCTCGTTCCCCTCCTCTTCCGCGGATCCTGAGTCAAATGTGATTTCTTTGCTTGTTTGCTGTCAGCAGCCTCAGGACCAGAGCTGCTTTCATGACGTGCGTCCATCCTCCGACTGTGCGCTGAGCTTGCCTGCCTGCCTGCCTGACACTGCCGACTGAGCTCCTGTAATCTCTCCCCAATCCCCTCCTCTCAGCCCTCTCCTTCCTCTCCTCCCCTCCCTCTCTGTTGTTCCCCCTCCTCCCTTTCTCTACTCTTCATGCCTCCTCCTCAACAACCCCCTCCCCTCCTGCCTGCCTCCATGTGTGCCTGCTTCTCTCTCTCTCTCTCTCTCTCTCTCTCTCTCTCTCTCTCTCTCTCTCTCTCTCTCTCTCTCTCTCTCTCTCTCGCTCTCTCTCGCTCTCTCTCTGCATCCCCATTCAACACTGCCTCTCCTCTCCATGGACTGACACCGGATGCGCTGTTCTGTAAATGGCTGGGCTGGCTCTGGCTGGCCATATTTCACCTATACGTTTCCTCCTGGTTTTGCCTGGACACTTGGCTCCGTATCTGGTGTACTGCTCTGTCCGTTTCATGTCAGTTGATTGACACATGGTGACCGAATCACTGGTATGAATGTTTGCAAATTGTCCATTGCTGTTCGAATACAGTGTAGCAGGATCATACAACTACTAGGGGAATATTTCATGTGGCAGTTGTAATGTGACAGTTATTTTTTTCCTAAAAAGATATTTTCTCCTTTTCCCACCGCTTTTCCCCCCTGTTCCCCGTTCTCGTCGTCTGTGTGTGGGTTTGCTGCTGTTACTGTCCTTTGGTCACGCCGAGGCTGATGGCTCCGATTGCTGTCACACTGCATTGGCCCTGCTGGGTTTTAAAGCATCGCTGGGGGCCATTGGGGGCCCCCATTCACTCCTCCTATGGCACTTACCTAGTCCTACGCAGTGCAGAGAGAGCAATAGCACTTAACATAATGAGCCATTATAGACATGCTTCTAATAGGATAATCATCCCAAGGAACGCAGATATACTGTATTTATGGCATAGAGAGATTAAATATCCTAAATCAAAGTTGTCATGTAACATGCTGGAAGCCTGTCAAAACTTGCTATATGCGAGTTCTTCTCTATTTAGGTTATTTTTTGTGTTGCTGTCACTGGAAGGGCTTAAGAGTGAGTTTGTGTTACGTAATGACTCAGGCTTCAAAGATCTGTGTAATGTGTGTTCTTTATTTACCAAGGGGCCCTCGGTGGACTGTGCCTGCCAAGGAGTCACCACAATGTGAAGCATGAAATTAAAACTAAATAAATAAACAAGTAATATCTGAACAAGTGCCATGTACTGAGGGAAGGAAGGGGATGACGGAGAGAGAGAGAATATACACAAATTCTATCTATACCGAGCAGCCAATTTATCCTGGCAAAAGAGAGAATAGTGGCATACTCCTACACAGTGCCACATGCTTTTAACAAGGCCTCTGATGTTTTCAGGAGATATGTAACACAGCCTTTGAAACCATACGCCACAATTTATCCTTGCTCCCTCTCTCTCTCCCTCTCTCTCTCTCTCTCTCCCTCCCTCTCTCTCTCTCTCTCTCTCTCTCTCTCTGAAAATGCCATTTCAACGCTGTATGGCAAAGGCACTTCTTTTTTGTGTCAGAATGGCATTAAAAAGGAATGGGAAATCCAGTTTAAAGAGTGTGCTGTGGCTGTATTTCTTTAACTCAAACCGCTGACTCAAAAGGATCAATACGTGGCTCCACATTCCCTAATGCACTAGTAGTGCAGCACTACACAGCCACTCTTCTTGTTTGGCCACCCACTGCCATTTACAAGAACTGGAATTGAGTGTTAGCTTTTTCACCCTTTTTTAAAAGAACACAAATCCGGTAATAATTTATTAATTGCTTATGTATACACATGTGTATAACGCACAATTATATATTTTTTAAAAATATGTCAAGGTTTTCAGGGGGAAAAAAAAAACGTTCTCATTTGGTGGTCAGAATGCGTTTTTTCCCCCGTTTTAATTTACTCACTAATCTTTTTACGTAATGCTTATGGGACATGCATAGGTTTCCCCTCACAGCACAAAAGCCCAGTCAAAGTACATAACAACAAAGAAGATGCAAGGACATCATGGCCCTCTGGATTTGACTCTGCACAAAGTAAACACCAGCCTACACGGGGGGCACACATGTGCTCTGAGTCAGGTGTCCCTGACTGACTGACTTCCTCTTTGCTTTCTAAAGACATTGTCCCATCTGTTGCAAGAAAACCAAGACAAATCAACTTGATATTGGGCCTATACTTGATGCTATGAAGTAGATTATATAGCCTAATCCAAGATATGAACAGATGCTGTCAGATTGACTGTCTAGGAAGTGCACAGCACATTTGCAATGCACAAAGAAGCAACTTTTTTACCATTTAAACTTTTTTTCACAATTTTATTTCTGCCTCGCTGTGTGTGTGTGCGTGCGCGCGTGCGTGCGTGCGAGCGAGCGAACGAGAGACTGTCTACTGCACAGTGGAAACTGGTCAAATGCAATTTAAAACTTCTGTGTTGTTAACCCTGTTGCATATATTTTTGATAATAAAGTACACTTGACTATTGCCGTACAAAAGATGCAGTATCACTGTATGCATTAGTATTGGTACAAGAAGGATAGAAGGTAGGTTGAGTCTGTCGAGTCTTTCTGTCACCTGCACCATAACCCCCGGCTTACTGCCCTCTCGATATGACCGTTAGAGGGCGCTATTTTACCATAACAAAAATATATAGCAAGCGACAACGGCAGCTTCCTGTTCCACTGAGTAGTTGAGGGAAGAGAGGTAATGGCGACGCCAACGGGGTTGAAGTCCCCTCGTACGTTACTAAGTCAAAAGAAGCGAAGTAAGAATATCCTGACGAGGATACGACAGAGTCAAATCACGGGCCATGGAATCACACGAGGAACACAGGTAAAGAGACTCTGTGTTTTGTTCTCTTTGCGTTATAATTCACTCCAGATGTGAAGGCCACCAGCTAATGTAGTTAGCTAACCTAGCTAGCTGGATAAATAGTTCGCTAGCTGGTTCACAATCCAGGGACTGTAAACTCGAATAGCGAACTGGATGCATTAGCTAATGCTTTGATAAAGCGTTGAGTGATCATGGAAAGTGGCATTGTAGACAGTGGTCGTATGTGTTGCATCGTAAACAGACAAGAATGCTGACAAGATGATGTCTGGCTTAACATGACTTATTAAGTACAATTAGTTATATAACTTGGATCAAGCAAATAGGACATTGTTAGCTAACCCTAGCAACGGTTAGTGGACATAGCTGGTAGGCTAAGGTCAATATTATTGCAAATAACATTAGATGGCAAGCCAGCTAGGTTAAAGGCCTACTAGGTCACTTGTGTGGGTCCGTTACTTTTGGCTGAATATTGCTCTTTGTCAGATATTAGACCAGGTCACTTTGTATTATTGTGAGCAGTAGCTCGCCTCTCGGGACAAGGCAGAACCCAATGATACAGTAAGAAGCAGAACCACTTCGGAGCAGTCCGTAATCTTGGTGGTCTGTTACTGTGCCATCAAGGGACCATAGTAATGCTAATTTTGGCATTTGTCTTTACAACTCTGGTCTAACCAGCCGACTCAATCTTCACACCAGTCAAACTGAAGCCCTCAAGGTCCCGCAGACAATCCCTAGGTAACAAAATACCACCAAAGTAAAGTGATATTGAAGCAAACAACTATCCCATAGCCAGTGCACTTTTGAGAATATCAATAGGTGTACGGATGTGTGTGTCCTTATAACGAAGTGAGCCGTTGGCACTGCAGTTTGAGATCCCTGTATTTTGACACTGATGGTTTTGGCCAGTGCCGCAGTGGTATACTCTACTCCCGCCTGGATTGACGGTGACAGCTGACTCTAGATACCAGAGCCATTTACCATCTGACCTGTAATCGAGTTGGGATGAACTCTTTTGGTTACTTTATCATGTATTATGTAATTGCGGCACCGATACTGTTTCACATCTGCACGGGTAACGTGTGACCTATTGTGGCAAGAAGCAAGAATGCATGACCAGCCTTGGACACGAACTTGAAGTTGTTTTACCGTTCTCAGAGTTGCTCTTTGCGACAAGCAGAGTTGCATTCCAATAACCCGAGCAAGGCCAGTGCTATGCTGTAGGTGACTGAAAGGCCAGTGCTTTTCGCTGACCAGAAGTCATCTTGAACACTCTGTCTGTCATGTCTCCATGTTTTACCTCTTGAAGGTGCCAGAGGTGGTCTACAAAGTATGCATGCTGTAACGCTTAACAAATGTTAAGATTTTCACCATGATGTATTTGGTCTAGTTCATAACACTATGCCTGTAATTGTAACATAGGTCTATGTTTCATTTTTTTTAGCAGTGAACATGAGCATACTGCCAGCTGTAGCCTGATGTTTGGGGAGTTGGTCATGACATCGGAATCTTTCTGGTTTAAAACCCATACATGTAGTAAGAATAGGGTGGCCTGAGGCCTCTCTCATCGACACGAGGTGTTGAAGTTCACATCACATTACATGACTGTAAACAAAAGCTAACCTACGTAACAATATGTTGTTTTGGATAAACATGTCAGATTTAACGTAATGTGGTTGCTTAATTCCCATTAATTGACTGTAAACGATACCAAGTACCTACCTACATTACTTTAAGTCGTTTTGGGTTATAAAAAAAAAAAAAATCCAATTGGTTATGTTAATGTAATGTTCTGGTTGTGGCCTAATGGTTAGGGTGGTGGTTTTTAGATCAGAGGGTTGCCAGTTCGAATCTCACCATTACCTCTCCCTACTCTTCCATGGATGAAGTGTCCATGGAGAGCAAGGCACCTAACTCCACATTGCTACAGGGGCTGAAACCAATACCCTGTAAATAACTGTGAGTCACTTTGGATAAAAGTGTCTGCTAACTAGTGCAATGTAATGTAATGTCATTTTGTGGTTGTGGCCCTGCCGTGGCCAACTGGTAGGGCACTCGTCTACCATGCGGCTGACCCGAGTTCGATTCTCGGCCCGGGTCCTTTCCTTTGCCGACCCCTCCCCTTCTCTCTCTCCCCATTCGCTTTCTGTCCACCTTTCACATTGTCCTGTCCAATCAAGTCGAAAAAGACCCCCAAAAAAAACTTTTAAAAAAATAATAATTTTGTGGTTGTGTGTGTCCCTTCCTCCTCCTCCTCCTCCTCCAGGTCCCAGAGGCGCTGCTTGTGGAGCGGGACAAGCAGGCCCGATGGCAGGGCATCCCCGTGCTGCTGCTCCGGCTCCATGAGAGCAGCCACCCCAACAGCGACATGTCCCAAATACACAACGTAGTCAAGGTAACCAGCCAGCCAGCCCTTACTGTTTTCAGGTCGACCAGAACGGTGTGCTTGTCTGTTACGTTCGACACTGAAGTGGTTACCTGCAAATCACCTGGTTTCATACCGGGCTCTGAACTTTTCTGTACTTGATCATTTATTACCCTGATGAACCAGTTGGCGTGCATCATAGTTTGCAGAGAAAAAAAAACAAGTATTTTTTTGGTTGGCATCACAAACCAACTACGTGTCTGGTCCCTGGTTCCACTCAGAATTACGGCGTGAAGACCCCAGCCGGTTCGAGATTAGGAGCTGGAAGGGCACCGACGTGGTTCCCTGTTGGCCTGAACACGCCAACTGTGTTGCCCTTTCATGCAGATTGCATCCCCAGAGATCCCCTCTTATTATTTGCTGAAGAAGCTCAGCTATGCCATCATCGCAACGTTGCTATGACATTGCAGAGAGTCTTAAGTAATGAATTTGGACTTGGTTATTACCATTTTGGTGACAAAACGTTTATAACGGAGGCCCTGCAAATACTTTCCCACTGAATCACTGTTTTTTCAAAGTTCAATATATAACATTTCTAGGTGTTCCTTCATGATCAAAATTTGTGTTCTCCGGTCATAAAATTGTCCTGTTTCGAAAATATTTACCACCGCCATCAATTTTCAAGTGTTCCCATTTCTCATGATACAGCACTTTAGCATTCCTTGGTACGCCAAGGTTATCTATCATTTAGAGTTGTAAACAAAATTCTACACACCATCCATTCTGCATGCATGTTTTTGCAGTCTTGTTTTTGTCCATATCTGTTATTGCATCAGTATTGTAATTGCATCATTTTGGTCAAATCTAATCGATATTCTTGTAAGTGGCATCATACGGAATATTGTACTATTGTAGGTAATAGCATGTGGAATGGAAGGTGTGCAGGATTTTGTTTACAATTCTAGTATTGACATATTATCTATCGTTTGTGTATAATTTAAACGAAGGGCAAAACTTCATAATTTATTTTGAAGTATATTACCTACTCACTGGCCTACATAGTTCACAAGATGGAGTCACAAGATCTGTGGGTATTCTATTATTAATTCTCAAGTCCTGTCAAGTTTGAAGAAGAGAAGGAATATTATAGGCTAAGCCTTTAAAGTCACGAGTGTGCATGTGCACCTCTTCCTGTGACCCACCAAGACACTATCCACACTATTATTTAGCAAATTCTCATGGTCTAATCAATCTACTATGTTTGCGTGCATGCGTTTGTGTGTGTGCTTGTGTTGCATGCATGTTAGTTGAGTTTATGTAAGCGGTGCTCGCTTGTGTGTGGTGTATATTCTAACGTGCGACTGTCTGTGGTGGCAGGACATGTCATCGCTCCTGTCCATGGAGGCCATGACGTTTGTGACCGAGGACAGGAAGACATCTCAGGAGTCCACCTTCCCCAACACCTACACCTTCGACCTGTTTGGAGGAGTCGATGTGAGTAGAGAACAGAGCCTAGCATTTTCCACTTTTCTTCCACTTCCCTTGACTCTGTCAACATCTCACTCTGGGGGAAAACGCTTTGCCCATAGTATGATCTCTCCCTCATCTTCTTCAGAGAACGGCATTTACCAAGAAACCCTCTAGTTGTCCGGTATGAGTATTGCTTTTTATGAGGGTTGAGTGTTGGGATAGGGGGTTACTGGTCAGGACAGTTTGAGAGGAGATGGGCCAAGTATCGGGGAAGAGAGACAGGGAGATATCGGGTAATGACCTTGAGCCGGAATCAAACCCGGGTCCCCCGGCACAACACCGTATTATGCCTTAGCTGTTTGAACCACAGCAGCAGTTATATGACTATTGCAACAGGGTGTATTATTACTTTCCCTCTAGTGCCTTTTCCAATTGGTGCGTGCGTGCATATGCGTCCGTGTACGCACGTGTGTGTATGTGTTTATGATGGTAATTTAATTGTTACGACCATGTGAGAGGCCATGTTGCATGTCAGTGGTCATGCAGTGTTCCCAGGGGCCATATTTGAGATGTCTGTGGTGCGGATGCTGACTGTTTAGATGAGAAGCTGATGTACTAGACCATTAGAGAGCACCATCATTATAAGGAGACAGTAATATGGTGCAAAACGGTTTAGGCAAAGCAGCACCGCAATATGCTGCAATTACGATGTTGGCCAGATGCATGGAACATGCTGCATTGTTCAGTGCTTGTGCTGGAATGGGATTTGCCAGTTAATTAATGGTACTTCGCGGTTGGAGTCCAATATGACATTGCTTTAATGAGCACCAAACTCAACAGGAGAGGAAAAAAAGAGAAGACTGTGTGAACCCCATTTGCTTTAGTGTATTACACACAATATTAGTCAATTACTTTTTTTTTTAAATGACCCTTTGTCTATTTTAGCATAGTGATGTGGCTGAGGTTTATTTTTCATTCTTGTATGGCTGTGGCTATGCATCATGCCTATCGATAACTCTGATTCCCAACTGTATCTTCCAGTTCTGTTCAGAAGGTATAATTTTTTGACCGTTGAGCTTTTCAACAACAACGTTGTTGACATGCAAATGTATGTGTTTGCTTTGTTTTTTTGAACAGCTGTTAGTGGAGATTCTCATGAGACCCACGCTGACGACACAGAAAGAGGCGCCCAAGAGTAAGTCACTCCCTTGTGTTTCCTACTCGCCTCTGCACACTCAGCAGATTTGCACTGCCTGTTGAAAGGTGCTTGTGAAACTTTCTGTGGAAACTCTTTAAAATCCCCATTCAATTACAGCAACAAACACATGTAACCTGGCTAGTGTATTTATTATTTCAGAAGTTCTGAAGCTTACACATTGTTTGTTTGTGCTTTTCTTTTCCAGTGAGTGACGACCTTGTTAAAGACTGTCTGAGCGTCCTTTACAATTGCTGCATATGTGTAAGTTCTGTACTGCAGGGAAATGCTCCCTTTCCGAATGTAGAGCCGAGGGCTACTAGCTTATTATATCAGGAACTTATCCAGATGCCCTCTGATTTTAGCTGTAGTATTTAATATGGGGAACATCTGTTGTTGTTGGCTTGAGCCGGCATTCTCTCTGAACACCTTTTATTCTTCCGGGGGTGGGGAAAAAAACAGACAGATGGGATCACAAAAAGCCTGGCGTCACGTGACGACTTCATCATGTTCCTCTTTACGCTGACGTCCAACAAGAAGACCTTCCTGCAGACGGCCACGTTGATAGAGGACATCCTGGGGGTGCGGAAGGTGAGAGAGGCGTGTGTGTGTCTGTGTGCGTGTGTGTGTGTGTGCGTGTGTGTGTGTCCGTGCGTGTGTGTGTGTCCGTGCGTGTGTGTGTGTGTGTGTGTGTGTGTGTGTGTGTGTGTGTCCGTGCGTGTGTGTGTGTGTGTCCGTGCGTGCAGTGGTTCTTAACCTTTTAGCCTTAAAGCCCCCCATACCTGTATCCTAGACGAGCTTCGGCCCCCATCAACCCAAAATTGTATATTATGCACTGAAATTGCAATGTGTCTTTTTCGAGACATTAGTTAATACATAATCCATCACTTTACTTGGGGATCAAAAATATGAAATATAAATGTTGTGTTACTTTGCTGGATGAGCTGTTGGGCTTCTGTTTTGGCCACAACTTAAATGTTGAAAAAAAATCTGCGTCCCGGTATCTCCTGTAATCTCATGGAAGGGTCTTAAGAACCCCTGTGCTAGAGGAGGTCATCAGGTCATCGGCCTTGTAAAGATGCCAGCCCGAGCTGCATGTGTCTATGTCTGTGTGCGCGTGCGGGAGCAGCGGTTCTTAACTTTTTTTGCCTTAAAGCCCCCCTTACCTGTATCCTAGACCAGCCGCGGGCCCCTTCAATCCAAAATTGTATATATGCACTGAAATTCGGTCATCAGGTAATGCTACATCGGCCTTGTAAAGATGCCAGCCTGAGCTTGTTTTTGACCTTAATTTGAACAAGTGCTGACATTCCACCAGCCATGACCCAATTCTCCAGGCAAAATATTGCGGAGAGCGTCTGCCAAACAACCCAACCCCAGAGTGGTTATGTGTTCAGTCAGTGTGTTCCTGTAGTTCACGCTCTCGTATATCTTGATTTTCCTGATGGTAATTATATTGTACTGAGTAATTATACTGTATTGAGTAACATCATAATGACGCGGGTCAGTTAAGGGGAACAAAATGTTATCGTAAATGCTAAGGTGTGAAATCATTTTGTGATCAAAGCGGCAGACCGCCTGTAATCCTAACAGAGGGAAACGCAGCTAGAAGAGCAACTGCAAAATGCCTTTTGCTAGCTACATTCAGACATTACAGTCCATTAAAAACATTTCGATTTGTTTCTTTCCGTTTGTTTCTTTTACCTTATCACCTTATTCTAGTTGACATAATTCTTGGTATTATTTGAGTAGAACCTGATGATTTGGAATGTATTATACATGGAGGACATCCCCAAACTGCAGATCCTCAACCACCACACCAGTAACCTCCTCCTGCATTAGCCAGTGGGAACTCCAATGATGCTTAAAGTGCATATCGCAGGTTAACCACTACTTTGGATCAATGTGTACACACTGTATTCAATAAATGATCCACATATATAAGTCCCTCCAAAAACGATGTTAAACAACGATTTTTGTTGTTTGTTGTGGCAAATGTGGGTTTAACCGTAACCTGGCGACTACGTCAGGCGAGGCCATGGGTGAACGTTCTAATTTTATTTGCCTGGAATTTTACATAGGCGAGGTGACGATCACTAATGATATAACGGCCGTGGCCTGCAGGCCTATAATAGAAATCGCAACTGTAATCGTGCGGCTTTTCTCATGCAGGGCACTGTAACAACTTCCAAATGATTTAGTAACTTTTGGCCAACTAGTTTTAGTAGAAATGCTATTCATGCAGGGTTGCAAATTCTGCTTGGACCTAGGCTATAGGCCTAGGCTAGACTATGCGACATGGGCTTCTTTTTTTACTAGTCCCTTCATATTTTTGGGCTTGCTTTTAATCATGTTTAATGAACTGCCAATATCGTGTCAGCTAAGTGCAATAGGCTACCTAAATTACAAACAGCACAAACGGGAAATGATCTGCGTAGCCTAAAATGTGGTGCTATTCGCCCGACTGGGGAGGGACTGTCCATGGTGCTGAAATCGCGTCAAACTTTTCCAAGGTGCAAAACAGTAGGCTAAAGTAGGCCTATACCACCCGAGTCATGTCGCTGTTGTAAAAATCACATTTTCAATTTCCTTTGACTGTTCTATAGAATTACATGCAACTTCAATAAAGGTCACCCACATGCGTATCACAAATCAATAGCATAGGTAACCCACGCGGCGGCGGGACTATTTCGGTTAACCTATATTCCTTGAAAAAAAAAAAGTCCGAGTGTCACAAAAAAATTACTACACTGTCCGTAATTATAAGCCTACCAAACGAAATTATCCAATAGAAGAAATCAAGTCTTCAGTTTCAATAATCCACGTTGTGTGGCGCAAATGTAGCGCCTTCCAAGTCTCTCGCGGCCAAAAGTGACTCAGATCACCTCTGATGATATAGCCTACTTATGTTCCAGGTTACTCACGGCACTGAGACGATGCAGGATAATCCATGGAAAGTCTTCAAGTAATCCAAACAGAGCGATTCAAGCAAGACAGTAAAACAACAATAGTCGCCAGATCAAACATAAATACCAAAACTAGCCTATAGGCCAATGTAGATTTGGTATGACGTTTGATAAAAGCATGTCATTCAGATGGCCAGGGAGAGAGGCAAACAATCTTTCAACAGCGTTGGCTGGAGAATGCGAGTAGAGCCTTTTGGTTGTATCTTTTCAGTCTCTATTTTCCTACTACGCGCGTTGGATCCATGTTTTTAGATGCGTCCCAGCATCTCTATAAGAGGGTAGGCTATGTCTGTCCGTCCGTCTGAAAACGCGTTCTTCAAAATTGTTCCCTTCTGTGTCCACAAGGTGGGAGAGTTGACTATTTGGCCCGGAGCACGCAGCTGATTGCATTGTGAGACAAGTGCAGCGCGAGTACAATGAAAGTGCTGCTGCATTGAATAAGAAGCAGTGATAACGCGCCAGTTGCCCTAGCCAGGACAACTGAGGGGGCATTCAATTTTCGGCATTATTTTGCGTTTGGGCCGTGGGAGGCAACTTCGTTTCGTTTTCACCAACACCACTGTGAAGTGTGTGTCACTATGTTCACGGTCTTATGACCTTATGAGACTTCGGCCCGAGGATGTCAAACGTGAGGGGGGGCGCTTCATCATGTTGTGTATGATAGTGTCACGTAGTGCAGCTCAACTATTTGGTTTGTCAGAAACTCGCGGCAATGACAATAAAACTTGGTGCTCGAAACAAGTATGATGTTCTCGGACATATTGCAAGGGAGGTTCATTCATTTTCAGCTGACGGCCGTGTGGACCGCACAGGTGCTTTCCGCTGTGCCCAGACAGATTGCTTTGCAGTCGTTTGAATTTGGTAATCTCTGGCACTCTTACAATGCAGCCGACTGCTTTGCACCTTGCCGTTAAAAAGCTTGGAGCGAATGATTCACGGTAAAACGGTTTTATTTATTTATTATTTGTCGCTGTTTACATTCTTTCCCACTTGGACATGATGCTGAAATGGCGTGATAGACCTACTAAAGGTTGATACTAACAATGTCTGGTAATTTGTAGTGTAGGCCTACTTGAAATTTGAAATCACATGGTAGGCCTACTTCTCCAAATTCAAGCTTTCGAGACTCGCACTTTGAGGCAAGCGCAATCGTAACCCCCCCCCCCCCCCCCCCCCTTTTTTTTTTTTTTTTTTATTTTTTTTTGGCATAGTTCGAACACTGGTTTTTACTGCCTCACGGTCACATGGCACCCTGTAGCGGTCATGATATAATATTGCCAATGATATTTATTTCATACCCGTACGGCATAATTCAATCACACACCGTACAGAATGCAGGGCTACCGCTACTGCGGGCTACTGAATGGCCTCGCCTGACGTCACACAATAGATTAGAATTCTTTGAACATGTTACTGAAAATACACACTTTTCCTCATTATATTTCATTTTCTGATGTCCTGTTGCATGAAAAAAATGATGGATAATTGTTCAAGTGGTAGAACTATCAAAGGAAGTCCATTATTTTGAATAAAAATTAACCTGAGATATACACTTTAAGGGCGGGTTATGCTCTGTTTAGAGCCTCAATGGAGTGAGTCAACGCAGTGAATATTGATTTATAGCTCCATTCTAGCTGCACTATCCGTTTCCATCACAACGGTAGGGACAGCGAGATGATTGTTCAAACTCTACCATCAATACAAGGAGTGAACTAGACGTGTCTGTTGTTTTGTAGCTACACAGACTAGACGACAATGAAAATGAAACATAAAATCTTTATGTTGCGTGCATTTTTGATCGCACTGGCAGCCACCGCGGTAGTTAGGAAGAAAGAAGTGGCTCATTTGACGAGGATAGGTCGCACGAATAGGAATGTGTCCTCGGAAACACTGTTTAACTGCTCAAATATAACTTGCGTAACTTGCAAGCGTGGGGGGGGTTTGGGGGCTTCACTCCGTTAACTGCGCGGCTCACTGCATCACGACGCAGGGAAGTTGGTCTCGAGGCATAAATCATCCTTAACTGGGTTAGTGGCTTGAACTGAATTGTTAGTAGCTAATCCTTCCTCTCCTCTCCGGCACTATCCTCCTCTGCAGGAGATGATCCATCTAGAAGACATCCCCAACCTGGGCAGCCTGGTGCAGAGCTTCAACCAGCAACAGCTGGCCAACTTCTGCCGCATTCTGTCAGTCACCATCTCCGAGCCCGACGTGGCAGCCGACGACAAGCACACGCTGCTGGCACGCAACGCCCAGCAGAGGGCCAACGCCAACCCCTCCCGCGCCGAGCTCAACCAGGGTGAGTAACCCCACTAGTGTGGCCTTAGCATCCGTGAGCCTCCCTCCGCTCGATTATTTCCCCACATGTTGCTATACGTAGGGGGGGCGGTATGGACAGTATGATGCCGTATGCGGCATTCTCTCACCAAGGTATGAATTTTGTGCCCATACTTTCTACCGCAATAGCGCGTTGCATCCTGTAGATTGCAGTAATCAGTACCCTCAGGAATTCAGTCATTTAAAAAAAAAAAAAGCGATCTGAAATGCCTGAGTGATGGTGCACGAGGACGGAGACTGTCTGTATATGAGGAGACTGAAAACTTCAGGAAGCGTCCATAGGAATGAACGAGGGCAATTTGTTACGCCAATATGGCTCGTGCTTGCACATATCCCACCTGTCTGGCAACAAGAGCCAATTGCTTGCTGAGCTGCGCTGTGATTTATCCAATCATCTCACCGCTTTGACGCGTAAGCCTTCAGGACTGCTCAAACCCAATCGCTATGCCCTCAGAATCTGCTTCCGCCAGTCGGTTGCTGATGACATGTGCGGCTCACATCAGGTAGCTACTAGCATGGGGCTGCAACAGAGTCCGCGCCCACTTGATCCCACAGACCGCGAAGCAGAACATATGTTGTGAAATTCTGTGTATGTGCTGTTTAACAGATCAGTAGGAAAACAATGATTTCCAGCGTTATACGGCCAATACTAGATAGCCATTATAATCTGGTTTTCATTGTGATTCCAACCATATGGGTTGTGGATCGCTCAGTTGTCCATAACTGTTAAATCATTCATTTTCAGATGGCCATGGTTTTACTAATCTGAAATTGCAACCCTGAGGCGCCCACCAAGTGAAATGACTTATTCTAAGTGACTTTGACAAGGATTTCCATAAAATCATATTAAAAGTTGCAGCCTTATTGACTTATTACTGAGAAAAATAACTCGCTATTAAGTCACTTGAAAGTAAAGGATGATGGATCCATGGATGTATACTATATTACTACAAGTATTTGGTCACCTGCCTTGACTCACATACAGTATGAGCTTAAGTGCCATTTCATTCCTAACCCTGTGTTCAATATGATGTCGGTACACCTTTAGCAGACATTAGAGCTTCAACTCTTCTTGGAAGGCTGTCCACAAGGTTGAGGGGTGATTAAAGGAATTTTTGACCCGTTCTTTGGACGGGACAGGAGGGACACGTCACCAATTTTTCGAAAAGGCAGTTCTGTTATAACCATGTTCTCAGTGTACCACTGTTGCACTGTAACAATAAGACAAGGCTGTGCACAGCGCACCCCCAACCACCATCACCACACTGACATTAAAATTTCATCCATGCTTCCTTCTGATTTTAATTTAGATTTCTTCTTTGAACAGCGTTATTGTGAAGTTAGTCATCTCATTCTCATTTTGGAGACCCACTTCTGCCTGTCTTGACACATCGGGGTAATGGGGGTCAACTTGGTTTCTCAGTTGGCAGGCAGGATGAAATGCGCCGACTCGAGGAGTGCTATTCAAGTAGATAATTGCAAAGGTAGATAAAGGAACCAGGGCCGAAGGTAGCCAAGCCTGACGGATAAACACATAGGCCCGGGCATGTGGGGCAGCTTGCCAAAAGCACACCGCCTGATATAGCAGAGGTAGAGGGTAGAAAATCGGCTTGCAGAAAGTGAAAGTCCATGGCAGTCCAGTTCCACACCAGCTGCTTTCAAATGAATCAACTCCTTAGCTAGGTAAACTGTGTTACATAACTTAACAATTGGGCATCCGTGCACAATGCAAACAAGGATTTTTACTCTGGCACGCACTTGAGATTCCACGTGACATTAATGTCATTCCTTTCTCAAGGATGTTTAGTAAGTGACGAGTGATTGTTTTTTTTTTTCCACTGTAGCTTAAACCACCACGACATTATAGCCGATGCTGGTTTGTTTAAAGAATATTTCTTGCAGAGAGGCAGTTTCACATGCTCACAGAAATGAAGGCAAAGAACAACATGTGTAATAATCACAACTATTAAAGTTTAAAAAAATGAAATGGGGAGATGATGAGTTTCATCAAATTGACAAATGTAATGCAACTGCTAGGCTATTCCACCACTTGTTCGTCATGTCAGCCCTGGTCTTGTTATGCAGCATTGTTTAATGATTACTCATCAGGGTATAATGCAGACAAGGATTTATACACCCTGAGAAAATAATGATGTTAATGTCGGGTGGAATTCTTGATGGCAGACGTGTAATCATGACGAGTGATTTGTCTCTCTGACCACTGCGACTCAAACTGCGATGAACACACTGTCTAACTCGTATATTCCACTACCTGTTTGGCATGTTGGTCCTGTTGCCTTTTTTCCTGTGGCCCTGCTCGAAATACTAATGAAATAAATCCGAAGCAGAACATATATAATCACAACATATAGTACAAAAAAGGATATAAAGTTAAGTACCAGGACAAAATGATTATCAAATTGTAATGTAAAGTGTATGCATGCGTAATGTGTAAAGTAGCCTAACTGCTTGGTTTTTACACAACCCTTTCCTCACGCTGGTTCTGTTGGCCCTTTGGCAGTGTTGATTAATGTTTAGAATGATGTTACTGCCAGGTACGAACCTTGGTTTTGTTTAGTGGAATCCTGCTGTTAAGTGTACTCTGTGGTGACATTTAACTGCTTGGCTATTCCCCTTTATACCCCGATCCTCATGTTCGTCCTGATTCTTGTATGCTTCGCAGTTTCCTTGCTGCACATCACAGGCTTTATCGATGGCCAGTTGAATATGCTCTACTCTACGTCAATACATTTTTTTTTTGTTTATTGTTTTTTGCCGTCATGTGTATCAGTGTTATGTGTATGTGGCAGCTATGTATTTCCAACACAAATTTCCTTCGGGACCATTAAAAAGAATCTTGAATCAATAAACGAGATGCAAAATTACAACACATTAACATCCCAAGCCCATACAAAATGAAGAAACGGTGGTAATGAAATTCATGAAATTATAATGTTATTATTTTATAATCATAGTGTAACTGCATAGCTGTTCGCCTACCTCGTTGCTCCATTGCTCATGTTGGTTCTTGCTTTCCTTTGGCAGTGTCCCTGATGAACATCCCGGGCTTCATTGAGCGGCTGTGCAAGCTGGCGACACGCAAGGTGTCAGAGGCCACGGGCACGGCCACCTTCCTGCAGGAGCTGGAGGACTGGCACGCCTGGCTGGACAATGCGCTGGTGCTGGACGCACTCATGCAGATGGCCACTGAGGAGGCCGAACACAGCAGCACCGGTGAGGCTGGGGCACTACATGTCATTAGTAATGTCACATTACATTGATGATTACATGATATTATATCACAGCAGCACCAGTGAGGCTGGGGACACTACATCACATTACACTACATTACATTGATGATTACATTATATTACAGGGGTGGGGAACCTTTTTCGACATTCAAATGATGTCGGGGGGCGGATAAAAACGGCTTCAAGGGCCGCAAATGGCCCTCGAGACATAGGTTCCCCACCCCTGTCATCACAGCAGCACCGGTGATGCAGGGGACACTACATAACATTACACTACACTTTCATTACATTACAGCTAGTGTTGCATTGATACCATTTTTTGGCCCCAATACCGATACCCCATACCTGACCGTGCAGTATCTACCGATACGATACTGATACCACTATGTTTGAAATGTATACGTATATACAGTTGAGGACGATATTATTAGCCCCCCTCCTGAAATTAGACATTTCTCTTGATTTCTCAGTAAGAATTACCACTATTCACCGTTTCTGTTATTCTGGAAACAAATACACTGATGGAGATACTGTTCAATGAGTTGAATTTGGATTTTTCTATTGTTACGATGAGTTTAAACAAAAAAGGGCAAAAATGACAAGGACAAAATTATTAGCCCCCTGATCATTAATAGTCAATATGGCGCCATTTATGAACCAAAACTGACAACAGGCTCTGATAAGTTGCTACCTAGGTTGGCCCATGCCCCACTAGGGATTTTGGCCCATTTCTTCACTGCAAAGTGTTCTAGCTGGTCCAAATCGCATGGATGCTGAGCACAGACATTAACCACAGACTCTCAGTGGGATTGAGGACTGGACTATGAGCGGGTGATTCCAATATCATGGTTTTAGTCTCCTTGAGGAACCTCTGAACTAATCTAAATGTATGCCTTGGGTTACAATGTTGTTGGAAGACCCAGCAATCTAGATTCAGACCCAGACTCCCTGTGTCTGAGGCTGAATAACAGACTAAACTTGATGCCCTTCCACTATGTGTAACTGTGGAAACTGCTTAGCCTCATTAGACCAAAGAAGCATTGGACACCTGCCTAGATGATTGTTATTGACCTGGCCTCACCTGGAGGTTTTTCCCTCCCAAGAAAGACAGTTGCTAGGGCTTGTCATCATATTGGGCTTTGGGGGCATCATCACAGAAGAACCCCTTTACTAAAGGCAGTGCATATCAGAGTGTTATTGAGCTTTGCCTGTGAACATTTGAAAGTCAAAAATGAGTTTTGAACGTCTCTGCTTTCATCTGATGATATTCAATTGCACCTGCTTTGATGCATGAATTCTGCTTCTGTCAGGTGAAGAAAGGGATAGGCCTTGAATCGTTATAAGATAGTTTCCACAATTAAACATGGTGGTGGATGCATCATTCTGTGGCAGCCTCAGCCACAGGAAACCTTGTTTGGGTGTACGGCACCATAAAAACTGAACATTATGATAGAATGTGGAAAGTGACCTTGCAAAAATATGCTCATAGAGGGAGTTAAGATCTTCACTGGATCTTTCAATAAGAGAATAACCCAAAACTTGCATCCAAAATAGTTCAAATGTTCTTCAAGGATACTAAAACCATGGTCATGGAGTGGTTCAGACCTCAATCCTTTAGATACTATTTGAAGAGTGCTGAAAATGAATGTCCATCCTCAACATCCATGCAATTTGGACCAGCTTAACTATTTGCAATGAAGAAAATGGGGCAAAATATGTGCCAACATAGTTAACAACTAATGAAAGTGTCTCTTGTCAATTTTTGTTCATAAATGGCACTGTATTGACTATTAATGATAAGGGGGCTAATAATTTTGTCCTTGCCATTTTTACACTTTTTTGTTTAAACTCATTGTGAAAATGGAAAAGTCCAAATTTAACTTATTGGATACTATCTCCATGGTGTATTCGTTTCCAGAATAACATACATTTATTAATAATGATAATTCTCAATGATCAATGAAGAGATATGTCTAATTTCAGGAGGGGGGCTAATAATATCGTCCTCAACTGTATATGAAGAGCTGCATACTGCTTGGATGTAAAAGCATTGCTGTCATGGCTTTGTCAGGCTGCTGCCTACATTAGTGAAACAGGAAAAAGACTAATACTCTACAAAGTGAATCCAGTAGAACTTTTCCTACTTTTTAGATACCTCTGATATAAAATAACTAAGTTCAAGGCTGCGTTCAAGTGTCATACAAGTATCTGTAAATGGTATCGGTGCCCTATTTGTTGGTACTTGCCGATACCGATGCCACCATTTTAGTGCAGTATCTGGGCCTCGGCCGATACTGGTATCGGTATTGGTGCAACTCTAATTACAGCAGCACTGGTGAGATGGGACACTACATGACATGACATTACATTACAGCAGCACCGGTGAGACAGGGGACAGTGGCGACAGCTAGCCAATTTTGCTAGATTGGGTGGTCATTCAGCATTATTTGGGCTGGAAATCATCAGCCACTTCTGGCAACGGTGGTGACGATGCTATGCTTCACTGTAGAAGGAGATTGTGCTGCTGAAAGGATTTAATTAGAGTGCCACAAAGAGCAGTGCAGCACCAGTGAGGGAGGGGATGCCAATCACGCAAGGGTTGTCTGTGGAGAGTCTCCTGCACTCGGGTCATCTTAAGCTGGGCTTACACTGTGCGACTTTTGCTCCGATTTTGCCCCGATTTGGCACTCGCACGACTTTTTGAGAGTCGGGCCGATTTCTTGCTCAATCGCAGGTCAATCGTGAGTCTCGCATCGTGCAGTGTACATGAGGTAACGACAAGCGATTTCGTCTCGCGATCGTGCAATCGCAGGGTCGCAAGAAAATCAAAACGGTTTGAAATTCTGGTCGTGGCTCGTGCGTAAATCGCACAGTTAAAGCAGTGCTACGACCCGATTTGACACTTCACATGCGCAAATTAATAGGGCCGTGCGATTCGCTGTTGAGCGCGACCTCATCTCCACCTCAGGTGCGCATGTTCCCTCCTCTGCAGACCGGGGAAACATGCCTGTCGCGTGGTACGGTGGAAGCATTTTGCTCGCATCCGACTGTCGTCTCGTGTAGTGTGAGGACGTGAGTCGTGGGCTGTGAACTTTTAAACAGTGAAATTCCATCGTGCAGTGTGAGCAGAAGCTTAAGACCCACGAGTGAAAATGTCGCACAGTGTATACCCGGCTTTAGTCAGGAGAGTTTCTGGGACACTGGACATCTTTTTGAAGCTTGAAGATATCTCTTCCACAGAAGTCTCAGAAAGAAGTCTAGTTCTTTGAAGTTAGAGCTCAGAGTAGAGGAAGATTGTGAACTGAAGCCAAAGTATCCAAGGCAGTCTTTGACAGAAAATAAAATAGCTTTAATATAATGGCTAAATCATAATGGGTTCATTAAAAACAGCAATTGCCTTCATTCAAGGAAGCATCCACAGAAGATTTTTTTTTCTGCTTCCAAAATGCGAGAAGGCAGCAGAGAAGAAAGAGAAGACAGCAAGGCCCAGCACAGCTCTCAATGCGATTCTCTGTTGTTGTAAAGCTTTAATTAGAATGCCACCAAGCAGAGCAGTATGGATAAGGGCCACTAACACTAGCATTCAGGCCAGCTCAAAGATGTGTGCTCCTTTGCTTTTTTGCTTCTGTGCTTTTTTTCCCTCAAGAGAAGTGGTCCAAGAGAAAGCTCTCAAAGTGGTTCTCAGTTGTGTTGCTGAAATGATGGCATTTCAGTACCCTGATCTGAAAGGGCCCTGAAAGCCTGGACCAAGTGGAGCAGCGGGGGTGTGGGACGCTTTCTTTTTCCAGCCTCGAAAATGCAAACCCAAACCAGAAAACACAGGCACTGGCATCATAGTGGTCAAATCAGCTCTCAGTTGTGTTCTTCACAGATTGATTTATTGAATTTGAGTGGCACAATCCGATTGCCACAGTCCTAAAAGCCTGCGCATGCCATGGATGAAGGTTCAATGTGAAAGTCTGAGTTTTAAAAAAGCAGTTAAAAGTTGTCTGGAAGCAAACAGAACGTCTTTGCAAAGTGTTAGGAAAGGACTCACGAGTATTGCACAGAGCATTATAAACCAAGCGGACTCCAGTTTTCAGAGGGAGCAGCATGAAGAAGTTTAGAGAGCTTCTTTCCCAAGTCATCCATCATCAGCATAGTCTCCATGATTAAGATCGAGATTACGGTACTTTATTCTGGCCGACATACAGGCTGCTACAGAAGACATAACACACAGCGCACCAGAATCTTCAAGTGCTGACCTAAAGTACATATCGAGACGCATGAGTACAAGTACATGCCGTAGTGAAGTGCATACATTAATGCAGGCATGTGTATAGTAACTGTGGCATTAACGTGTGTGTGCTTCTGCGTGTGTGTATGTGTCTTTCTGTGTGGTGTGTGTGTGCGCGTGTCCTCCCGTGCGTGTGTGTGTGCACAGAGTCGTCGGATGAGAGTTCCCTGACGGCGAGTCCACTGGGGGGCCACCGGTTACCGCAGTCCATGAAGATCGTGCATGAGATCATGTACAAGGTGGAGGTGCTGTACGTGCTGTGTGTCATGCTCATGGGCCGACAGAGGAACCAGGTCAGCAGACTCTCACACCGCAATAGCAAAAATAATGTCTGCAACATCAAGCCCCCGTTTCTCTTATTTAGTATGTAACGTTGCAAGAGAAACCAGAGCTTGATGTTGCAGACTTTTTTTTGCCATTATTTAACTTTGATAACCCAGCACCCATTTTTGAGACGGCTGTGCATGTTTTTTTTTTGTTAACCAGACCGTAATAAACATATTGTATTAAAAAATTACTTTGCCCTGTCTAAGCTTACCATAAGTACTGGCCATATGGTCAGAGATGAATAATGTCACTTAAATGCAGGGCATATTATTACATTATATTATATATTATTTATTATTTTATTATATTATCAACGTACTCTGCATAGTGTTGGTCATTCCCCTCCTAACAGGTGTGTGTGTGTGTGTGTGCGTGTGCGTGTGTGTGTGTGTGTGTGTGTGTGTGTGTGTGTGTGTGTGTGTGTGTGTGTGTGTGTGTGTGTGTGTGTGTGTGTGTGTGTGTGTGTGTGTGTGTGTGTGTGTGTGTGTGTGTGTGTGTGTGTGTGTGTGTGGAGCAGGTCCATCGGATGCTGGCCGAGTTCAAGCTGATTCCTGGCCTCAACAACCTGTTTGACAAACTGATCTGGAGGAAACACACAGCCAACCATGTGCTGCACGCCCAGAACCAGAACTGTGACTGCAGCCCGGTGAGTGGAGTGGAGAGGAGAGGAGAGGGAGAGAGAGAGACTCACTGCCATCACCCATCCCCTCTTGGCTTGGCTTGTCATGAGTGCAGCTGGTCTGTCCTTGGGCCAGAGTGGAGTGGAGTGAGATCTGTCCTTGGCCAACCATGGGATTGTGATGCTCTGTCCTTGGCCAAACATGGGATTGTGATGCTTAGTTTACACAGAATACTACAGCGCTACTATTTGCACCATAGACTGCATAGAAATAGTTTGCACCGGTGAAGCATTTACAGTGAGGAGAATAAGTATTTGATCCCTTGCTGATTTTGTTGGTTTGCCCACTAATAAAGACATGATCATTCTATAATGTTAATGATAAAATGTATTATAATATAGAGAGACAGAATATCAAAAAGAAAATCCAGAAAATAACTTTGAAGAATATATTTTAATTGATTTGTATTCCATTGAGGAAAATAAGTATTTGACCCCTCTAGTCAAAAAAGACAAAATACTTGGTGGCAAAGCCCTTGTTGTCACATACAGAGGTCAGATGTTTCTTTCAGTTAATGACAATGTTTGTGGGTATATTAGAAATGATTTTTGTCCACTTTTCCTTGCAGATCATCTCTAAATCACTTAAGTTGTATGACTGTAGCTTGCCAAATGGGAACTTCTGTTCCCTTCACAGGATTATTATAGGGTTAATGTTTGGAAACTGTCTAGGCCACTTCATGACCTTAATGTGCTTCTGCTTGAGCTACTCCTTCGTTGCTTGGGCTGTATGTTATGGATTATTATCATTTTGGGAGGCTAATCCATGACCCACCTTCAGTCTAGTGGTGGTGGGAAAGAGGTTGGCATGCAGCATTGTACGTTTACATGTCTCCCTCCATCCATTTCTTGACGATGTGAAGTTGTCCTGTGTCTTGGCCAGACAAACAACCTCAAAACATAATGTTACCACTTTCATTTATGATGTTGGAGAAGGTGTTGTTCTTGGAATCATATGCAGCATTTCTCTTCCTCCAAACACATAGAGTTGTGTTAATGCCAAACAGTTTGATTTTGGTGTTATCTGATTCCAGCACCTCCCAATCATATCCTAATCCAGTTTGACATTCATTGGCAAACCTCAGGTGAGCCTGAACAGGTTCCTTCTGAAGCCGGGGTACCATACATGTACTGTAGGATTTTAATCCGCTGTGGTATCAAGTGTTTCCAATAGTTTTCTTAGTGATTGAGGTCCTAGCTGCCTTGAGATAATTTCCTAGCTCCTCCCATACAGTTTTAAGGTGCTTTATCTCCTTTTTTTCTGGTTATTAAATTCCCACAAGGTCAAATCTTGTATGGAACCAGAGACAGGCCTAAGATTGATGATTGATGATCATTTTGTATGTCCTAAAATTGGGAGGAAATGCACCAACAGTTTGCTCTTTAATATCCAGGAGCCCATTTCAGCCTTATTGAGTTCTAAAATCTTGTCCCTGACATCCTTTGACAACTTTTTGGTCTCTCCCATGTTGGCGAGTTTAGTTTGATTGATTGACTGATTCTATGGACTGATTCTGCCGATTCAGTGTGTCTTTTGTGCAGTTTACTATTAACAGGTGTGTTCAATTCAGATAACAAGTTGATTGGAAGTGCCATTTGATCTGCGGGATCAGAACTCTTAATGGTTGGCAGGGGATCAAATACTTATTTCCCGGAATTAAATATAAATCAATTATTATATATTCTTTAGAGTTAATTTCAAGATTTTCTTTTTGATATTCTGTCTCTCCATATTAGAATACATATTATCATTAACATTTAAGACTGATCATGTCTTTATTAGTGGGCAAACCAACAAAATCAGCAAGGGATCAAATACTTATTCTCCTCACTGTATTTGTCTGTGTTATTTCATAATGGCTCGTCAGTTACTACAGGGTGTTGACCTTTTTACGCTTTTCAAGGTGAAGGCTCCCGTAATTTGTCTCTAAATGTATATAAAAAAAGCAAGAAGTGTAAATTGCCCAAGTTTATGTAGGAATGTACAGGTACCATAGATTGATATAAAGCTATACACCCTGCAATTCAATCTGTCGTGTGATGCTAATGGATTGCCCCTGCATTACTGCATGCCATAAAATATGTGTCCACATTTTGCTAGCGCAGTAATAATTATGCAAAATTATTCATATCCAGCTGCCTGGTGCAGGGTGGGTGGGTTGCCAGTCAGGTACGGTACACAGCCGTTTAAAAGTTTTAAAACACCACTTATCACTTAGGAGAGACTCATGGTGCAGGGGTGTTACTCACAATGATGTATGTAGTCTAGCTCAATATTATTCCAGGACGACTTCACCATGAAACTCATGCTCATTCCTACATAATTTCAATCACGCAGACCCAGCGTGTTCATTTTCTGTCCAATCAAAATACTTTTTGATCCCCAGACGTTTATTCCGAATTAAATGAAAGTACTTTATGGAAACTCTTAAAATTGTTTTAATTTCAAACTCTTTAATTCCGATCTTTTTATTCAGAATTAGAAACATAATGTAAATGTGGCAACTAAATGTGTTCAAACTTGTTCTTGTGCAAGAATTCAGTGCTGTCTGTTTCATTATTAAAATGATCAACATAATCAAATTATCATCATCTCTGTCTTTCTGTCATTGCCAGGAAATCTCCTTCAAGATCCAGTTCCTCCGGTTGCTTCAGAGCTTCAGTGACCACCATGAGTGAGTCTTTTGTGGCAAATGTTTTTAGTTGTCGCCTTTTCGTTTTCCTTGTGCAACCCTTATATACATTTTGAGTAAGGCGGTGGAGTGATTTTGAGGTCCATTATGGTCATCAACCGCATGCTGTTTGAAAGCACAGTCTGTCTTTCTGAAGCCGTACCAGTGGGATTCAGTCCGTTATATGACTTGAATAGCTCACTTGCCTTTGTTTCTCTTCTGATATAAATACACTATTTTTTGTTTGTGTAATTGAGACGATGCTCTCTGGTTGCATGCAGAGCTTGGTTTATTCTTAAGAAGAGAAATGTTGAGCTATATAGACTGTGTTCTCCAGATCATTTCACTTGAAGAGGCACCCCGGTGCTCCCATCTCTTGAAGACGCGTTTGTCATCTAAATTCTTTTAGCAGCAGTCTTCCCAGCCCCATTTGCCGAACATTGTGGAAAGAAACCAATATTGCTCTTTACGCAAGTGTTGATGTGCTGTCAAGCTGCTAAGAACTTCCCATAATTCTCCTCAATCTCTTGTTTTGTTTCTGTGTTGGCAGGACCTACAAAGCAACCGGCATGAGTCAAAATGTCATTCACGTAGCCCAACCAGTTTTCATTGGGTCTTTTGAATTAGGATACGTGTGTTTCTGTGCGCGTGTGTTATGTCTGTTCAGGCCTGCTCTTGTGCTGTATGTAAATCCTGAATTTGTTTCGTGTCGTCCTTTTTAAGAAACAAGTACCTGCTCCTCAACCAGCAGGAGTTGAATGAGCTCAGCGCCATCTCGCTCAAGGCGAATATTCCCGAGGTCGAGGCACTTGTTAACACTGACAGGTATGCTTGGGTGAACTCCTGTCTCTCCTCTCTCTCGAAACACATCTCAAGTCTTTAATAGCGCACTAATCTCCGCTAATGTCAAGTCCCTTGGGCTGTTTTTTTTCTTCTTTCTTTCTTTCTTTATTTCTTTATTTCTTTCCTTTTTTTTTTTTTTTCGCTCCAGAAATCTGGTGTGTGACGGGAAGAAGGGTCTATTAACACGCCTCATTTCGGTCATGAAGAAAGAACCGGCGGATTCAGCTTTTAGGTAAAATAAAGTAATTTCCTATTTTGGCTGGTTAAATGATTTTGCCCAAGGACTGTTGGAGGTTAAATAAATGAAAAATTGTTGAAGGATACCTTGTGTGTCTAAGCATGTAATGAATAATTTATTTATAAATTATTTAATACTGGAATAAAATATGAACTTTTTTATGGTCCCCCTTCTATGTGCGTGCGTGCTCTGTCCATGTGTGTAGATTTTGGCAGGCTCGTGCTGTGGAGAGTTTTCTGCGTGGGGCCACCTCGTACGCTGACCAGGTGTTCCTGCTGAAGAGAGGCCTGCTGGAGGTGAGCCCATTATGGCCATCCTGGCACCCCCCTCATTGGCTTGCTCTCTCCTCTCTTCTCCTCTCTTCTCCTCTCCTCTCCTCTCCTCTCCTCTCCTTTCCTCTCCTACCCTTCCCTCTCTTCCTCTCTTCTCCTCGCCTCTCCTATTCTATTCTTTCCTTTCCTATTCTGTCCTATCCTCTCTGCTTCTCTCCTATCCCATCCTCTCCTCTCCGCTCCTCTCTGTTCTGCCATCTGGCCTGCACCCCCATGCCATGCCTGCTTGTTGACTTAATTTCTCCTTTTTCCTCATATTTCCGCACCCCCTCCCTTTTGCCACCAACCTCTATGCTACCTCCATCTGTTTCTGCCATTCTGCTTGTTCTGTCTTCACCTTTATTTTGCTTCACTCCTGTCTGTCCATTTGGCTTGTCATCTTGCCGGTCTCTTTTGTCTGTCAATGTGTCTCTCACTTTTTTTGTGCCTCTCCTCCCATCTTTTTGTTTTTTTGCCTCTGTCCTTGTCTTGTGTCTTTCCAAATCTTCCCTTGTTTACTCCGATCTTTCCTCTCTTTTTAACCCTGAATATTTTCTTTCTTTTTGGGAATATAATCTTTCCATCATTATTTAATGTGGCATTTCCATCATTGCCTCTGCCAAGGAGGTTATGTTTTCGGTCCCGTTGGTTTGTCTGTCTGTTTGTTTGTCTGTCAGCAGGATAACTAAAATAATTATGAACGGATGTGGATGAAACTTTGTGGAGTTGTTTGATATGACAAGAGGAACAAGTGATTAAATTTTGGTGATGATCCGCATCACGAGGTGGAACCAGGAATTTTAAAAGATTCTTCACCATTGCTAGCCTAGAAATTTAGACACCACAGCGACCGCAAACTGAATTGAGGGACAGGGCGAATTTTGACTCTGTCTCTCTCTCTCTGTCTCTCTCTCTGTCTCTCTCTCTGTCTCTCTCTCTCTCTCTCTGCAGCACATCCTGTTCTGCATCATTGACAGCGGCTGCAAGTCTCGTGACGTGCTGCAGAGCTACTTCGACCTCCTGGGGGAACTAATGAAGTTCAACCTGGACGCCTTCAAGCGATTCAACAAATATGTCAACACGGTGGACAAGGTAAGCCTGCCCTCACCTCACCTCACCTCACCTCACCCGCCCTCTAGCCTAGTGTTTCAGCTCTAGACTTACCTGGGCTGCAAGTCATTCCTCTCATCCTTTCCTCTGGCCTCCCACCTCTTACATTATGTTACATTACGTTACTCTTCGCTCACGCTTTAATCCAAAGCGACTTTCAGATATTTACAGGGTATGGGTTACAGTCCCTGGAGCAATGTCGGGATAGAGGCCTTGCTCAAGGGCTTCAGCCATGGACAGAGGTGGAGGGTGAGGTAAGGGTGGGGTTCGAGCTTGCCACCCTCTGATCTTAAGACCACCTCCCTAAGCATTAGGCCATGGGTGGGGAACCTATGGCATGCTGGCCATTACCAGCCCATGAGGCTGTGTTATCTGGTCACCGGTTTAATTTTACTGTGATGCAGTTTCACATGAAATATGTTTTGTAAAGCAATCCTAGAAATTACATTTGCTATGTAAGTCATTATCAGGGGACCTAGTAAAGGTGGCCAGCATCAATATAGGCCTAAAGTGCAGGGGGAAATCATGGTTTGTTTTCATAGTACGGCTCTTGGAGGACTTAATAAAATTAGAAGTGGCCCCTCGAATGAAAAAATAATTCCCCACCCCTGCATTAGGCCACGGCTGCCATAGTGCCCTTTTAGCCCTAGACTGCAGATAGAGGAAAGGGGATGAAGAAACGCCCCCATATTTGCATAAAGGTGGTATTTGCATATGTGGTGTTTGTGTCGTTTTGAAGGTCCCACCTCGGCAGCATGTACTAGTAGGAAGAGTTGTGTGGAGACACGCATTACCTGCCATTATGTATAATTTAGAGCCATGAGATGTGGATTGCTTTGCCTGATATCTTTGCTCCATCGCCAGCACAGATATGAACTAACTCTGTTGGGAGATCTCTTTATGCATATACTTCAGTGAGGACATGGTTTTATAGAATTATTTCTGTACAGTTGATTTTTGGTGTGCATTACGCTTCAAAATATTATATATAACGAATGAGGCCTTTTGACAAATGCGTCAACATGGTTGGGAAGGTGAGCTCTCATCTGCCCTCGAATAGTCTTTCAATGCTAGACACTAGGCAGGGGGGAGGAAACCCTCTCCCAAATTTGCTTACAGGGACTTAAGTAAAAAAATAAAAAAAATCCAAGGCAATGAATCACCTTCACGAGTCAACCAATGTTTAAATGTGTCAAGAAAAGGTCAATGATGATTTCCCCCAAAAAACCCTCTTGTGGAATCTGACTGACGGCTCAGGTCGCGAAATTGTCTTGCCATGGAAAGACTTGACTTCATTATGGATATATTCTTGAATCTGTATTGTCCTGTCCTACGGTGGATGGGTGGGTGTTGTGATTTGTAACACCATAGTTGTTGATGGATTTTATGTCGATGCACAGAAATATTTATTTAAATCAACAAACACAATTTAAGAAAAGAGAGAATCATTCCAGAATTTTGGCAGTCTGTCCAAATGTGATCACATCTTCTGAAGTACATGCACATTTGAAGTGTCAGTGTTTTGGAGAAGTTGACAGTGTAGATTTTCAGGAATGCATCTATGCAGGCATCTCATGAACTGTCAACATGGGCTTTAAACAACACGTTTTGGCCCTGGCCGTTGCTCAAACGCTAGGGCACTGACTTACACCTGGTTTGATTCCAGAGCGGTTTTGTTTCCTGATCCTCCTCAGTGTCTTTCTCCCGCGGTTTTCCTTTCTCTCAAGCTGTCCTGTCCAATAGAAGCAAGTAAACATCAAACAAGTAAATAAAAAAGAAATAAATAATCAGACTTGAGGTCTTTTGTCCCTTGTCCAGTTCCAGGCGTTCCTGAACCAGATCAACAGCTCTCTGGTGGACTCCAACATGCTGGTGCGCTGCATCGTCCTCTCGCTAGACCGCTTCGAGAGCCAGACGGATGACATGAGAGGTATGCCACGCATTCACTTCTCACCACCTCACTGTCAAAACCACACACGTGTTCTTTGTGCAATGATGTGTGCAGGTGTGCAGTGATGACTGTCTGAAGGATTCTTTTGAAACTGTGTAAAGTATTATTCCACGAGTGTGACTCGCCCCAATGTTGCGGAGTGGAAAAGCAACAGGGCTTGTCCAAACACAAGAAATTGGAATTTAATGTTTTTCTTTCCTTCTCCCCCCTCTCTCTCTCTCTCTCTCTCTCTCTCTCTCTCTCTCTCTCTCTCTCTCTCTCTCTCTCTCTGTCTCTGTCTCTCTCTCCCCCTCTCTCTCTCTCTCTCTCTCTCTCTCTCTCTCTGCTGCCCCCTGTCTGTGTAGTGGTGGAGGTGCTGTCTGAGTGCTGGCTGCTCTCCCACATGGCTCGCGTGGACAGTCGGCTCCTCTTCCTCTTCCGACTAGTCAACATCATCAACGTCCAAACCCTCACTCAGGTGACTACACCAACACCCCCTTCTGTTACCAGCCCAGACCACTCCTGTCAATCACTCTGCTCTTACGGGATCACATGTCTGTCACTCTCCTCTGTCTCTCACTATTCAGTGATAGCCAAGCCCATCGCAGGACTTTCTCAAGGAATGAGAATGTCACGCACAAGTGCAATGTGAAATGAAATGAAACCATGAAATGAATGTAATTTATTTTCCAAGATGTTGTACTTATAAGTTTGCCCATACATATTATTAAGTTCCCTTAACACCTTTGCCATTGGGAGTATCATACAGTATACTGTATGTGTTGCAGGAGTCGGACACACACTGCATTACAGTGCATGAAATAAAATGACAGATTGTGCAATTAATACAGTCAATAAAAGAAACGTGATTAAATGTCTGCAGAGTAGAGTTCTGGGGCGGTGAAGGCACATCTACTGCTCATGAGTCAATGACGTTTTGGTTGAAGTAATGGTGGTGCAACCACAGTGTTAATGCCCCTATTGGATGGATTTATTTACATATTCATTGCAGCACATTCATTTTCCCAATTTCTCATTAATTTATGGGCATTAGCTGTGGTTGTACCACCTGACATCGGAGCCCAAAAACGTCATTGACCCTTATACATCCTCCCTCGTCCCTCCTGCTGCCCTCCCCCCACTCCCCACCCCTCACCATGCGCAGGAGAACGTGAGCTGCCTGAACACCAGCCTGGTGATCCTGATGCTGGCGCGGCGGCGGGGCAAGCTGCCCTTCTACCTGGGCGCCTTCCGGGAGAAGGAGTACGCCGAGAAGTACCCCGGCTGCCTGCTCAACAACTTCCACCACCTGCTACACTTCTGGCAGCACCACTACCTCAACAAAGACAAGGACAGCACCTGCCTGGAGAACGTGAGTGGAGACACACACACTCAACACTCAACACTCAACACTCAGACTCTCTCTCTCTCTCTCTCTCTCTCTCTCTCTCTCTCTCTCTCTCTCTCTCTCTCTCTCTCTCTCTCTCTTACCTCTCTCTCTCTCTCACCTCTCTCTCTCTCTCTTACCTCTCTCTCTCTCTCTCTCTCTTACCTCTCTCTCTTACCTCTCTCTCTCTCACTCTCTCTCTCTCTCTCCCCCTCTCTCTCCCTCTCTCTTCATTTCTTTCTCTTATTTGGGCTTACATTGCCCACAGGGACCACGGTTCGAGTCTGGCCGGGGTAATTTCCCGACCCTGCCCCCGTCTCTCTCTCCCAGTCATTTCCTGTCTACTCTTACACTGTCCTATAAAAAAGCCCCAAAAAATACTCAGAAAAAAAGAAAATGCACAGCATGGTGGTATTAGTCACGTCCCTGACATAGGCTAACCCTCACCTCGACTAACTAATGTACTGCGGTGTGTGCGTCTGGCCCTGGCCCTGGGGTAGCCAGGTGTAGGTTACACAGGGTTTCATTACACAGGTCAAAGAGTTGCAGGAAAAGGAAACGGGAAACGAAAGAACAAAGGAAACGGAATAGCTGTTTCGGGTTAAATTGTTTTGCAAATCAGCGGTTTATTGGTCAGATTCAAGGTTAGTAATCGATAGCTGTGTAATTAGTTGGGTAATATACGGTAAGCCCGTCATCGTGAAAAAACAAACGTCTTGAGTGATTCAGGTCGCCCCCCTCGGCATCGGAGTCACTTTCTGTGGGTTTTTTCCAGGATACATTATCCCTCGCTTTGCACCTCTGGGGAGACCGCAACTTGGGACCGCATTTCCCCTCCACAATCTAATCTAAACTTGTCGCCAGGCATCAGATGGTACTCCCTTCCAAGGACACAGTGTTAAATTGCCCCATTGATTCCATTTAGGATTGTATCTGACAGTGGTAATCAATTTCCGGATCTTTAAAGATAAAACTTACACACAAAAATGCTCTGCAGGCTGTTGAAAGCATTCCATCAACACCAAGTAGCTAAGTTCACGCTTCAAATAGTGTTTACAAAGTTGATTTAGTGGTGCATCAACTTCTGACAGGGTGAAAGGAACTTGTGCGTTCGCTTATGCTGCTTATAGGTGGACTGCGTAATATTTGTAGTGGTTTATTTCCAGAATTCATGATACCAGTTCACATGAGCTGCTTAATGAGGTAATGAGGCGAAGGGGAGTAGAGTTGCCCAGCCGGGACTCAAACCCGGACCTTCTGGGGTAGTAAACTGGGGCTCTGACCGCTACACCAAAGAGCCAGGCTCGTTGGTGTGACTGTCAGAACACACCCACAACCCTGGTGATGGTCACTCAATGACATGTAGCCTGTGAACGCCAAGTTCAGAGGTGCAGATCCTCTCTCTGTGGCCACCATTCTGCTTCTAGCTTGTAGGGCGAGCTGACAGAGGAAGAAACCGAGTGTGGAAGTGGTCTCAACGCGTAGCAGGGCATAGACTGTTGCCATCAAGCCTGTTGCTAACCTTATATCAAGCAGTAGAAGAAGATTGGCATGGTTTTTGTTTAGATACGCCTAAATTGGGGATTGCATATGTGACAGAGTGTGTACAAAGTTGCTACATCTGGTGACCCCTCTATCCCCCCTTCTTCAAATTAGGATGGTTAAAATGTTTGAAAATGAAACCCTCTGTATTCCCCCTCATCTCATCTCATCTCATGTCATGTCATCTGTGCAGAGCTCCTGCATCCCGTTCAGCTACTGGAAGGAGACGGTGTCGGTGCTGCTGTCCAGAGACGTCTCCTCCCCCTGTGCCATAGCCAGCTACATCGACGAGCCCTACCTGGACCTGGACAGAGACTTCCTGGAGGTTTAACCCCTTATGCACCCCCCTGACCCCCCACACCCACAGGGGGCGACAGTCAACAAGAGGATGGAGAGGAGGCTACGTAGAGAGTGATTTTGGCCAGCAGGGCTGATCACCAAGCAGACTGGGGCTCTACTCTCTCTCCTCTCTCACAGCCCTGCAGGTCACACAGCTCCAATGCCCAGACGATGGGAATGTTCTTCAGGGATTTATTGCTGTATAGACTGTGTGCGTACGCGCGTGTACGGTGTGTGTTAACTGTAGTGAAATCTCGCACAATTTGCTCTTGCAAAAGCAGAGTGTACGTGAGCTTGAATGTATGTCAGGTGCCTGTGTGAGGTGAGATGCATGATGTATGAGTCTTTGTAAATCTTGGTATGTGTGTTGGTGCTGTAGGTCTGTGCCTGCCTGCCTGCGCGTGCGTGCTTGCGTGTGCATACATGTGTGAATGTGTGAATTTGCAGCTGTGCGAAATCTAAAGTAGCGATGCTGTGTGTCTCCGGGCCTACAGAACGGGGCGAGCGTGGACTTTGCTCTCCACAGGCGCCACCCCACATGCTTGTCCAACCGGCCGCCCAGCCCTACTCTGAACAACCAGAGTGGGGTCCACTCCTTTCCTTGTGGGGGTGAGGGGTGGTGTTTTTGTTGGGTGTCAAGAAGGACTTAAAAAATAAAAGAAGAAGAAAGCCTACCGTCCCAGAACCCTCCACAACACACCGCCCCTTCACCTCTCCTTTTCAGAAGAACAAAAGAAAGCAAAACAAAAATGATTTCAGGGACACTCTTGTGGTTGTTTTGTTTTATTGTTGGTTTGCTAAGGATTGATTTCAGCTTATATATTTAAAATATTATATATATGCAGCTCCTTCACAGATGGACAGATTAATAAGAAGTGTAAAAGTAAAAAAAAATAAACTTGATTTTAAGTAAAATAAACCTGATTGTCATAGTCTGTCAAATCACAATCTTGTGTTGTGTGTTGTACTTTCTCCATGTTTTATGTGGTTCACTTTTGCATTGCAGTGTTACAATCAAAACAACGAGAAATGGTCAGGTGATCATTAAATATATTTAATGGATATCACAGTTCATGAACAGCTAGGACAAGAGGGTAATGTTTTTTGTTTTAACTCCGCATTATAGGCATCCTAGCAGGTTACTTCTCAACACTGGTTCGTACAGGTACAGTTTCTTGTATCCCTTCTCCCCGATGATCCATGTGCTGTTGTCAAAATCACAACAAAAATTACACACGCTGGTTTCATTTTATTCTCTCTACTAAGATTTCTTTAAGCAGCTCGGTGGCTGACATGCATTAAGTTTCATTTCTGACTGCAGTCCACATCTCTTGACTGCAGGTGAAAGAACTTTTTATAGCTACTTTTAATTTGAATAAACACGAGGCTGGAAGTCCATGTGAAGGCAGCACTGGGTTTGAAAATTCCTCAGTGTCACCAACCTCTCACTGTGACACCCCCTCTCTCTCTACATTAGGCTGTTGACTTTGCTGACATTTTTTTTCAGTCACTCATTCATTCATTTTCAGCAATGGCAACAGTCTATGCATTGACAAGTAAACTCAACACGTCTTAGTCATAGTAAGTAGAACATTTTTAAGCTGGCAGAAGATCAAGAGGCACTGGTTGTTTCTCTTGATGCATTTAATGGCTTGTTACATCACTGTGGCGCTGGCCGGAGGCGTCAGCTGTCAGCTCGCATCCCTCTTGTTTACTCTGTGATCTGTGCAGAAGACAAGCAGAGAATAGAATAAGGTGTCAGGTCCGGATCTATAGAGGGCCGAGGCGACACTACAGACACCAGACAGTGAAAGAGAATCTGTGAGGTGCATTAGACTGTAAGTTAGGGTGTTGGCCACATCCTTTCTTCTGTCTGGTGAGACGGCCTCATGCAAGTTTATTCAACTAGCGACCTGTGGACCAGATGCATGCGGGCCAGTTAAACTTTCCTGCGCCTCAACAACTGACTAAAAATTTAATCTAGTAAAACCCCAGTGATTTTTCCATTCAACCTATTGTTCCTGAAGTTGAACAGCCATGGTCTAATGAAGGGATGTCAAACTCGGGCCTGGGACCCAAATCTGGTCCGCGGGGTTATTTTAAGTTTGAAGTTTATTTCTTTAACAAAGGAACAGCATATATTACTAGCATTTAACACAAAAGGCAAATATACAGGATTATAGCCATAAGGCTAATTTCCATCTTTTGTCCATTGACAGGTTTGATTATCCTTAAAAAGAAATAGAAAACTATTGCACACAACTGTAAAATTAAAAAGTCAAAAAGCTATTGCACACATTTTTAAATAAATAATACATTTCAAATGTCTATAAGAGTTGTCTGACATACTCTTTTAATAGACAATACAGAAATATGACAGAATTTGATGTCTCACACTCAGACTTATTAGTGGGCCCAGGACAGTGTAATGTCTCAACCTCGTACAACAAAATATGTGCAGGAACATTTCAACTACCATATGGGGTGGGAATGAGTGCTTGTGAAATATGCCTCTAAGAATTAAGTTTTGGAATCACAAGGGTGTAGAGGTTTGAATCCCAAATCATTGATGGCTGAAGTGCCCCTGAGTGAGGCCCCTCACCTCCCCTTCCAGTGACTGTAAGTACTCTGCATACAAATAACTAGGCAGATTTGGATAAAAGTGTCAGCTAAGTATAATATTGCAGGTTCAAATCCTATATCATCCATGGCTGAAGTGCCCTTGAGCAAGGCACCTAACCCCACATTGCTCCAGGGACTGTAACCAATACCCTGCATCTAAATAATGCGTAAGTAGCGTGAGCTGAGCGTAATGTTGACGGCCGGGGTCTCTTACCACAGTCTTGACCACCACCTGTTCCTTGGTGCGCACGCGGAGCTTGTTGACCTGGGTCTCGGCTATGTCTGCCCTCTCCTCAGCGTCATCCAGCTCGTGCTGGATCTTCCTGAACCTCGTCATGTTGCTGCTCATCGTCTCCTCCTGGTGGGAAACACAGGAACACGTCAGGCCAGCAGATCAGGAATAGACCAGGGTTTCCCCTACGTAGATCATTGTGTGGTGCAGCACCACAGAATAAAAACTGAGCACCACAAATTCATCAACAGCAGAACATACAGTATATGTCAATAGAGGTACAGGCATAACACTTGCACTGGCCCTATGTTTTTGTTTTTCTTTTGCCAGTAGTACCCATAAAGGTGCCGGTATGCTTGCTGCAAGATACGCGAGCGTGTGCACGATTCGTTCATGAACGCGTTAACGTGCGTATTTAATGTCAATTTCGCGCGCGTTGGACACGGCAGCCAAATGCGTCCGTTTTGCGTCTTGGTCAACTGCTTTTGAAGCAGTGCTGTCGGTTGCTCGCGGTGACGCGCGTAATTTACAGCTCGCAGCAAGCATACCGGCACCTTAACGCTACTAGGTCTTTGGGAAACCCTGTATACACTGTCAGCATGAAATCACCTGCAGAAAATGCATCAGTTTTGCTGAACTAGACTGGATAGATATTTCTAACAGGAAGTATTATGGAAAGTGGCAAGTCTTTGCAAGTCATGAGGCCCAAGTCCAAGTCAAGTTGTGAGTATTTTGACATTTCATCGAGTCTGAAGTCATCAAATTCGCGACTCGAGTCGAAGTCACGTAACACCTGTGGTATTCAGTACTTTTACACATCTGACTTTTATGATGTTTTGTGCCACGCTGTCAAAAACTAAGCACAAGTAGTACAGAAAGTAAAACCCATGCCACGGTTTTCCTCCAACAAAGATGACTTGACTGAGTAAATGCTGGTCTACTTATCTTGAGGTCTCATTATTGCACCCAAACAGCTGATTCTGGGCCGTGGGAAGGGTTTTTACTTTCTGAACTACTTTCACTTTACTGTTTGACAGCTGGTCTTGTGACTTTTATTATTCTTTCTCTCAAACATACCAGTTAAGTTATTGAGGAGCACTACTAGTTTCACAGACTTTTTGACCTAGATTTGTTTGTAGGACATCCTCAGCACCCTCAGGTCATGTGAAGAATTTCAAGGTCACCAAACATTTGTCGCGTGCAACTCCTTCAAAAACCAACCCAGTTTGTCACTGACACACTGACATAGAGTCACTGTGCACGACTAGTGATAAGAATAGGCAAAACCCATGCTTCCTGTAGGTCACGTTTCTTATCTGCGAAAATGGAGTTAACCATGAGGTAGTGGTAAATCCTCAAATAGAAGCGCCTGGAGCCCTTATTAAATGTCACCTATGGGGCTACTATTAGCAGATTTACAACTTCTGCAGGTTAAAGGGGTATGCCACTATTCTGTAGCTTAATACAGTTAAAATCGTTGGCTGGGGTTTATAAAGGTGGTAAAATGTCTTATTTTTCATGTGAAGCGTTGTCTTGCTTTAAGACACGTTAAAAGAGGGAGTATGTTGCTAAGCTAGTGAAAGTCAATGCATCCATGTAGCATTGCTACATGCTACACGGATCCATTGACTTTCACTAGCTTAGCGACATACTCCCTCTTTTAACTTGTCTTAAAGCAAGACAACGCTTCACATGAAAAATAAGACACTTTACCACCTTTATAAACCCTAGCCAACGATGTTAACTGTATTAAGCCCCAAAATAGTGGCATACCCCTTTAACTGAGCCAGGCTTATCACTTAACCATGTTCTTGGAATACTCCCCAAGCCATTGGGCAGATATCAAGATGCTACTTACGGCCTCCACAGCCTGCCTCTTGTAGGACTTGACTTTGGTTTGGAGCTTCTCAATCAGGTCCTGCATCCGCAGCAGAGTCTTCCTGTCCTCCTCTGTCTGCAGAGATAGAAACCATTAAATGCATAAAAATCATGCTGAATGTATGCTTTTTATTTATTAAAAAAAGGGGGGGGGTGACAAAGGGTCAGTTGTCTGGGGCCTAGAGAGAGGGGGGGCAGAATTAGGTTTTCATTACATTGTATGTGTTGGATGGGGGGGTCCTCTCAGATGATGTTGTCCTGTGCCCGGCCAAAGCTGTCGGCTGCCCTGATTATATTATTACTAGTTACTACTGTTACCAATTACACGCCCCATACCTGGTGAGTGAGCTCCTTGACCCTCCTCTCGTACTTCCGAATGCCCTTCTGGAACTCTGAAGACTTCCTCTGTTCCACCTCCAGCTCACTCTCCAGCTCTCGCATCTGAAACAAGGACAGCGGTCATGATGATTAGTCTCCAGCCTACACCTCCAGCTGCTCATGCCTTGTGCTGCTATTATGCAGGTCCCAGTACAATGCAACTGATGTTCTATTATATGTATTTATTTGAATGAAATTCTATGAGTACTGTACAAAGATATCAATATCCCTCCAAATATCAATATCCCAGAGGTGACTGGACAAGAATTGAGAAGCGAGGTGAGATCCTGTATGAGTAGGTCTAGACATGGTTCCTGATTCATCCCTCCTCCTTTGAGTCCTTTTTTCCTCCATAGGAAGAGACAATGCCAAGGGGACAAGTCCAGAGGATAGAGGAAACGACTGGAGGAGGGTTGCTGACTTGCAGCCAACGTGTTGCTTCCAAAATAAAGTGATTATCTGATTACTGGTGTTTTTCTTTTTTCTTTGTTTTTTTTTTTTTTTTTTTTTTTCAAGTCAAGTCAAGTTTATTGTCAATTTCTTTACATGCACTGGTCATACAAAGAATTTGAAATTGCGTTTCTTGCTCTCCCATGCAGACATAGACTAATCTAGGTAAGGACATAGACAGTATAGACATAGACAGTACTCATACATGGACATAGACAGTATGGACGTAGACATTGCTCATACAGACATTTAAAGTGCAAGACTGGACAACAGAAGACTTGTAGAGAACATACATTAAGAGGAGGTATTTTGTTGTTCTTTTTCTAAAAGCTTTTTTCTTTATAGCGTTCTGACATAGTAATAGTAGCATTTGAAGAAAATAAATAATTAAAAAAGGTTTTTATTAAATACACCAGCAGCAGTATGTGTGTGTGTGTGTGTGTTTGTATGTGTTTTGTGTGTGTGTGTGTGTGTGTGTGTGTGTGTGTGTGTGTGTGTGTGTGTGTGTGTGTGTGTGTGTGTGTGTGTGTGTGTGTGTGTGTGTGTGTGTGTGTGTGTGTGTGTGTTTAGTGCAGGTAGAAAGTGCGGTGTGCGTCTGTGTGTGTGTACCTGTGTATGTGTGTGTGTGTGTGTGTGTGTGTGTATGTGTGTGAGTATGAGTTGTGTGTCAGTGTGTGTATGTTTGGGTTTAGTGCAGAAAGTGCAGTGTGCTTGTGTGTGTGCTTGTGTGTGTGTGTGTGTGTGTGTGTGTGTGTGTGTGTGTGCGTGCATGTGCGTGCATGTGCGTGGTGTTACAGAATTGCTGGTTTCTATAACAACTGGTTACCCTGAAGTCAGAACCAACCAAGTTAACGTCACTCTTTATTTGGATTTGTCTCTCACATCTGGGTAACCACTTGTTATGGGGACATGTAGCGAAGGGGGGTAGAGTTGCCCAGCCGGGACACAAACCCGGACTTTCTGGGGTAGTAAACTGGGGCTCTGACCGCTACACCACAGAGCCAGGCTCGTCGGCGTGACAATCAGAACACACCCACGGCCCTAGTGATGGTCACTCCAGTGATTGGTATTAAGTAAACGTCACTTAGTTTTGACCAATCACTGTGTCTCTCCCATCTGGGTAACCACTTGTAATGGGGACACCAGGTATCATTCCACACAGCGGCTCGCCTCACCCTGGACTCCATCTTCTGCATCTGTTTCTTGCCGCCCTTGAGGGCCAGCTGCTCGGACTCGTCCAGGCGGATCTGCAAGTCCTTGACGGTCAGCTCCATGTTCTTCTTCATCCTCTCCAGGTGAGCGCTGGTGTCCTGCTCCTTCTTCAGCTCCTCAGCCATCATGGCCGCCTGTGGATTGGATCAAGGAAGGTCAGAGAAAAATGTCAAACTGGACTCTTACTTCAACAGCAACAACAACATGTATTGATATAGCACAGTATCACAATTATATAGTTCACTCAAAGTGCTTTCAAATACAGGTGCACACCCTCAGACCCCAAACCTGGAGGCTGCCAAGAGGACGCCAGCTGTCCAGGGTTCATGTGAGAAAGTACTACACACACACACACACGCACGCACGCACGCACGCACGCACGCACGCACGCACGCACGCACGCACGCACACACACACACACACACACACACACACACTCAAATAGTAATAACAATCCTAAATCTTAAAAGGTTAGCCTGGAAGCAACATAGCCTAATTTCATAACATCAGAACCAGACCAACTAACGCAGGAAGATTACTTTGACTTTGAAAAGTTTTTTTAATCCAATATAAAAACTTAATGATTTAGTTGTAATTTTAATTCATAATTCAATATATGGTATTAAATATGAGCATAAAGTACGGTGACACATTATTGCTTTTTCCTATTAACCTGATCAATAGTTAATGTCAGCTAAGATTTATTATCATTCTCTGCAATGACGTCTCTTTCCCCATGCCGCCCTGTAGGTGGCAGGCTTGTGCCTCTTCCCATCAGCTGGCAATACACCCACACACACACACACACACACACACACACACACACACACACACACACACACACACACACACACACACACACACACACACACACACAACCACACACACACACAGAAAAGAAAGAGAAGTGAGGCTCACATCTGTGATGGCTTTCCTGGCCTTCTCTTCTGCATTTTTGCATTCCTGTACGGCCTCGTCCACCTCGCCTACCATCACCGTCAGGTCAGCCTCCATCTTCTTCTTCTGATTCACTATGGATGTGTTCTGGAAAAGGAAAAACACCAGTGTAGGAGGTCATTAGAATAATATAATATAATATATGTAATATAATATAACAATATCTTCACAGATGATCTCATTTCGCAAAAAGACACATTGATTATCTAGAATTAGTTTTAAATTGTATTGTATGAAAAAACAGGCTATGATGATGACTGTATGGGGGAAAACTCAGACTAGACTCTTCAAAGTTTATTGTATAGAAGTAAGGAAAAACAATTAGTGCCTATCGACCATGACCTCGCAGGGTATCCAGTTTTAAAATGTAAAGGTATCTACAGTCTCCATTGGGGTCAGTGGATGGGGTGTGCAGGCAGTGGTTAAGTTGGGTTTTGTAAGGGAGAGCCCTTCTTTTTAGATATATTTTGGGCTTCCATGCCTTTTTTACTAGAGGAGGACAGTAAGAGGGTGGCAGGAAATGAGTGGGACAGAGAGGGGAAGGATTGGAAGATGACCTTGGATTGGAATGAAACATGGGTCCCTCCCTGTTGTAATGGTACAACACCTTAGCCTATTGAGCCATTCAATTACTACACTGTGAAGAGCTCAGTTCTGGCTGGCTGTATAGCAGAGATAAGAGGGACAAACTGAGCCCCCTCAAACTGTGGGCTAGAGCAGTGGTTCTTAACCTGGGGTGCGGGCACCCCCTGGGGGTGCGCCAGAGATTCCAGGGGGTGCGCAGAATTTTGTTTGTGTTGAGGTTGTGACCAAAATTATGCTTGCAAACACTATAGTTAGGTCAAATTAAGACCAAATTAGAACATGTTATGTTCCCCATTTTAAGCCATTAAGGTATTGATTAATGTCTCAAGCAAGAATCATTGTAATTAATCACTTAAAACATCTTTTAGTGCATATGCCCGTGCAGTGGTTTGTGTTGGGGGTGCGCGGCTTGTCTTCGGCACAGGAAAGGGGGTGCGTTAAGTAAAAAAGGTTAAGAACCACTGGCCTAGAGGGTTCATGTCATGGCCAGTTTAAAGAGGTGTGTGCAGGTGCATGTGCGCTCACCTGGGTGTGCAGCAGGTTGACCCTCTCGGAGGTCTCCACGAGCTCCTGCTCGGCCAGGCGGCGTCCGCGGTCTGTCTGCTCCAGGGCGGCTCTCAACTCCTCGATCTCGGCCGCCAGCAGGGTGCTGCGACGCTCCACCAGCGCATTCTGCTCCTTCAGCTCCTCACACCGGTGGAAGGTGGAGTCCAGCTCTATATGCAGCTCCTGAAGGAGGTGAAGAGGGGGAAGCGGAGGAGCGGATGGAGGAGGAAGACGGAGCAGAGGAGGCGGCAGGAGGGAGAAGAGGAGGTGAAGAGGAACAATAAGGAGTGTCGAGGAGGAGGAGGAGGAGGAGGAGAGGAGTAGGAAGAGCAAGTGGGGGAGGGGGAGGGGAGGTGAAAAGGACAAGGTGGTGGTGAAGGAGAAGGAGATGAAGAGGAATCAGTGAACCCATTCCCTTGGGAATTACTGTCTTACCAAAAAACATCCAGAAATGTTATTTTGTTGGTCTGGCAAGCCAGGCTGCAACATAAAACATTTAGTCTGGCATCGTTTCATTGGCGAAGCTGTGGAAATAAATATCAGTTGCCGCTCAGATCAAACTGGTTCAAACTGCTTAACTGCGTATAATAGACCAGTGCAGCCATGTTATCACCGTGCTTAGCCATCCCCAATGACTCGTTGCAGAATGAAATGGGAAAAAACTTGATACACATACAACAGATTGATGTGATTGTAGGACGGATTTTGTCTGCTTTTGGAATATTTCCTGTGTTTTAGTTCTGGTCCGATTCGCCAGGCAAAAACATCATGATGTCACAGTGGTGTTATGTCGAAATGGCCATTGCCCCCCATGTTCACCTTGATCTGGGTTTGTAGAGTCAGCTAGATGTGTACCCTCATAGGTTTAGACAGAAAGGTCCCGCACACTGTTCACATATGGGTGTGGGTTAAAAACCCTCCAAAAATATATATTTAGCCCTCTCATGTGTTTAGAGTGTATCGAGTTAACTAAGTGAAATGTGCAGCTACCCTCCAGACCCCCACGTCTCGGGTCTTTCCCTTGACCTGGGTCTGTAGAGTTAGCTGGATGTGTACCCTCTTGTGTGTTTACCTTGATCTGGGTCTGTAGAGTTAGCTGGATGTGTACCCTCTCATGCGTTGCGTTTACCTTGATTTGGGTCTGTAGAGTTAGCTGGATGTGTACCCTCTCATGCATTTACCTTGATCTGGGTCTGTAGAGTTAGCTAGATGTGTACCCTCTTGTGTGTTTCCCTTGATCTGGGTCTGTAGAGTTAGCTGGGTGTGTACCTTCTCGTGTGTTTACCTTGATCTGGGTCTGTAGAGTTAGCTGGATGTGTACCCTCTCATGCGTTGCGTTTACCTTGATTTGGGTCTGTAGATGGTGCACCACCTTCTGGGACTCGGCGGCGTGGCGGTTGGCGTGGCCCAGCTGCACCTCCATCTCGTTCAGGTCGCCCTCCATCTTCTTCTTCAGCCGCAGGGCCTCGTTGCGGGCGCGCAGCTCTGCGTCCAGCGTCAGCTGCATGGACTCCAGGGTGCGCTGGTGGGTGCGGCTACAAACACAGGAGACAGCAAGTAATCATGAGGGCAATATTATTATTACTCAAATTTATATCAATATTTAAAAATTCTCAATGATCCCTAATACTTTTTAATAGCAAGATGGCATGAAATGAGAGGGACAATCAGATTGCTTACACTAAAAGCAATAGTTTGTTCTTGCATACACTGCACTGAATGTTACATTTTTTTATGGGTACGGCTTTAGGGACAGGGAAGGAGAGGGAGGAATCAGGAGGGTACTCTAGGAAGACTGTAGATATGAATTAGGCCAGCTCTAGCAGAATACGTCAAACTATGTCATATGTAATATTTAAAATATTGCCCTTAATACTTTAAATAGCAAGAAATATGAAAAATCAGATACTTTTGGTACTGAAAATAATAGTTTGTATTTGCATAGATTGCCATGACAGTGCACGGGGCTGATACAGTTTTTTACGCTGACAATTGAGAAATATGTTTTGAGCTGAGCCTGTGTCATACCGAAGGTTCTCAATCTCTTCATCTCTCTCAGTCAGCTTTCGTTCAAACTCGGTCTTGAACTGGGTCATCTCAAACTGCATTCGAAGTGTCTTACTCTCCTCATGTTCCAGGGAACCCTGAACAAAATATATAGAAAGGATAACTAAAATGAAGAATAAGAAGTATTTCCAGAAACAAATTGCTACTAGTTCCACATGATTGGACAAGTGGAAAACAGTATTCCTTTGGCATCTTCAGTCCGTGGAGACATGACAAAACATAGTAATAATCTTAGTAATATTTATAGTACTGATCATATAATGATAATTATACAGTAATAATAATAATCATCATCATCATAGTAATCGTACATATCTTTCCTTATCTTCTTTTTCATGCATGGTGAAGTGAGCTCACCTCCACTTCCTCCAGGGCTGCCTGGATGTCGCTCTTTTCCACGTCCAGCATCTTCTTCAACTTCTCCAGCTCGTGGATGGCCTTCCCACCCTGACTGATCTGGTCAGTGAGGTCCGTAATCTCCTCTGCAAGGGGTGGGAAAAAAGCATGTCAGGGTTTACGGGGTTTACAGGGTTTTCAGATATTTGATGTCTGAAAGCATTGCATCTTTCGTGTTATTTTGACCATTTGTAGCTTTCTGCAAATAAATGCTCTAAATTACAATATTTTCATTCGAGATTCGGAGAAAATGTTGTCAGTAGTTTACAGAATGAAATAACAATGTTCATTTTACTGACACACATGCCAATAAGTAGTAAAACCAGAAAAACTGGTAAGTTCGAGGTGGTCTCTCAATTTTTGCCAGAACTGTGGTTTTGTATATATTTGTGTAACCAAGGCCTTACTTACCCTGCAGGTTCTTGTTCTCCCTCTTGACGGTCTCCAGGTGGTCCAGCGCCTCTTCATAGGAGTTCTTCAGCTTGAAGAGCTCTGTGCTGAGGCTGCGCGCCTCCCTCTGGGACGACTCCAACTCCCCGTGGGACTCGTCGTACTTCTGCTTCCACTCACACAGCACCTGGGGGTGGGGCACAAACATTACATTACATTACATTACATTACATTACATTACACTTGACCTCGGTTCGAGCCTGGCCGGGGTCATTTCCCAATCCGTCCCCATCTCTCTCTCCCACTCACTTCCTGTCAGCATCTCATACTATCCTGTCAATAAAGGCATAAACAGCCCCTAAAAATATACAATTAAAAAAACAATTCATGACATTACACTTAGCTAACGATTTTATTCAAAGCGACTTACAGTTGTTTTTTTACAGGGTATTGGTTACAGTTCCTGGAATTGCACTTCAGTCATGGATGGAGGTGAAGGGAGAGGGAAGGATAGGATTCATTATATTTCCTTTTTTAGGGGCCTTTTTTAAGCCTTTATTCGACAGGATAGTGTGAGATGGGGACAGGAAGCGAGTGGGACAGAGAGACGGAGGAGGATCGAACCGGGGTTCCCGTGGGCATGCAAGACCAGATGTGGGGGACTTAGCGCGCCGCGCCACAGCGCCCCCAGGATTCATTACATTTCCACCTGAGTGCGTACTACCTATGTACCTTGTCGAAGTTGCGTTGTTTCTTATCCAGGGCGGCGGCCACGGCGTTGGAGCGCTCCAGGTCCACCATGAGGTCCTCGATCTCGATCTCCAGACGGTGCTTGGTCTTCTCCAGGGAGGCGTTACGGGCATTAGAGGCCTCCACCGCCTCCTCAGTCGTCTGGAGGCGAGCTGCCAGCTTCTTCCTGAGTAGAGGGGGAAAGGGACTTTTCAACATTGACTTCATACATGCAGCCTGCTCTTGATATGCCCTGAAGAAGGCCTTTAAGGCTGAAATGCGTAGGCAATTTGTAGCCAAATAAAAAGTATAAAAGAATGGCAACCTTGAGTGCCTCAGAACTTCTCTTCCTGGCCTAAATTGACTGCATAGTATACACAACATGGGTGCCCATGTGCAATGTTGTCCATATGGTACAGTGTATTAGCGCGGTGCACCACAGTGCTCCCCTGACTTTTCTTTATTATGCAACCATACTGGAATCAATTATTTGGAATACTACATTTTTACACTGTTTTGTTTAATGCTGAATGCATTTTACTCTACTGGATTCTTTACAATTTTACATGAAACTTATATTCATAAGACTCTACAAACACATCTATAAAGGGTTAATGCCCTCATTCAGTTTAATGATGGTGTGTGCTATGTCATAGCATTATAAGAATACATTATGAGTACAGCTACGAGTACTTTTTTTAGGGGCTTTTTATACCTTTCTTGACAGGATAGTATGAGACGCTTACAGGAAGTGAATGGGAGAGAGAGATGGGGCGGATTGGGAAATGACCCCGTCCGGACTCGAACCGGGGTCTCCATGGGCATGAAAGCCCAAATGTGTGGGGCTTAGAGCGTTGCGCCACAGTGCCCCCACAGCTACGAGTACTTATGACCGCTTAACATACTTTACAGATGCATTATAAGGCTTCATGGGGGGTGTTTTGCCCTAGCCCTAGTAGTGCTTACTTGGCCTCCTCCAGCTCCTCCGTCCTCTGGATGGCGTCTGTCTCGTACTTGGTCCTCCACTGGGCCACCTCAGCGTTGGCCTTGGAGAGGGCGCGTTGCAGCTCCGACTTGGCCTCCTGTTCCTCCTCTAGCTGCTCCCGCATCAGGTCGCAGTCATGACGCGACGCCTGCAGCGCATGGGCCAGGGCGTTCTTCGCCTGATGCAGCAAACACACACACACACACACACACACACACACACACACAAACACACACAAACACAGACATGCATGCACGCGCGTGCGCACACACACAATTCAGTTTCAAGTTAATTACAGAGCATGTGAGGAAGAGTAATTTAATGTAAAACCCGCAACCTTTGGCCTACAAGTCTGACGCCCTTACCGCTTACCCATGACTGCCATGAATTCAGTGCATTTGTATATGTTTTTTTATTTGTTGGCTTTTACAAAGGGAACAGAAATTTCCACACTACGAATAGTACACCTGTGTATCCAATGAAGATTGTTGTTTGGTCCCAACTTTGAGTAAAATTGAATCAAATAGCGAAGGAGCAATTTGGTATTATATTGGTGATATTTCTTCTTTCCTTTCTATACCTGTACCTAGCACCCTCGACGGTTGTTGTTTGGGATTTGCATGCACTTTACTTTGTTTTGCTATATGTTGATTTTCCATTTGATTATGCGTCGTGAATGGGAGAACGTATGTGTTGAGGCCGTGCCCACCTTGGTCTCCTCTTCCCCATGTTTCTTCAGCTCCTCCACGGTGTGGCAGAAGTTCAGCTTGGTGCGCTGCAGCTGCATAACCAGCACCTCCCGCTCCTCCAGTCTGCGAGACACCTCAGCTGATCACACAGAGGGGAGAGAAGCATGATGACCAGGGGAGCATTTCTCGAAACCATAGTGGCTAAGTACGTTAGCCACTTTGTTGTTTGCAATGCAATTTCTCATCTGCAATTACCCAAATTGCTAATTGGCTAGCAACTACACTTTTGGGAAAACATGTAGCCATTAAGTTAGGCTTGGCTAATTTCATACAATGAATGAAGTATGAAATCAAATTTGCTCATACACAAGGTGTTTAGGGTGAAGAAAAGCTGTTGCATTTAAAAAGAGATTGTTTTTATTATTATTTTAAACGAAATTGGGGTGTACCACCTATTACTTGGTGGGTCTTTTATGTTTTACATTAATTGGATGTACACTGTACATCATACGTCAATACTTCCCAGCCCTGATTTTGTCATTCAGATTGGAGTGACATTGGATTTAACATGCAACTATGTGAGCTGTATTCACTGCATGGTCATCAATGGTAATGTCTGTTAACTTACCACATTCAGTCTGAGCTCTGGCTTTCTGGGATGTGGTGTCCATCAGATGCCTTTGCATTTCATCAATTTTGGCCTTGGCCTCATTCAGCTGGTCCTCACAAAGCCGGCACATCTTCTCAATGGCTGTCTGTTCAAAGCAGATAAAGAAAAAGTCTTTTAGGGATTTTGTTTGTGTACGTAAGAGATTATTTCAATGCATTTTCATGAGTCTGAATACATTCTGGACATCCCGCCCTCTCTGAACAAAGAGACTAGTGGTTTACGAAGATCAAGGTTGCTGCTGGAAGCTAGGAATCTCCTGAGATAGCTAAGCCTGAGTCAACTAAATATTGATGATCTGTCTGGAATATTCCATGAAACAGAAAGGAGTTCAAACACTGGTGAAGGTCCTGAAAGTTTGATCAAAGCACAACAACAAAACATGAACCACTAGTCTCTTCAGCAGACATGACATGGACAAGTTAGGAATGAATATGTGTTCTCTCATGCCTTCATGTCCCTGTCCTAAGAGATGTTGGGACGCTTAAGAAGATCTAGTAAATGGGGCTACATTCCCTCCAAAAACCTCATGGGTTCAAATGAACCGGCTAGGCCCTTTTTATTATAGACTGCTTTCATGATTTGTGCAGCTGCGATGTGTTTTCTGATCTCTGTGCATGATGTGTTTATGGTGTTATGTTGTCTTGAACTGTAAAACAATTATATATGGGATTACAGTAAATTGACTTGACTTGAGCAAGTATGAGACATACTGTGTGTGGCCACTCTATGCGACATCAATAAAGCATCTCTGCTGTACAACTATGTTATGTTTTCCTAACTAGATCAAAGTAAATGACATTGTGTGTCCCTGTCCTTGTTCTCCACACTATTTCATATGTAATTCCCGGAATTTCCTAATTAAATAACATGCATGAAATGGCTAGTTGCTGCACTTTGTACCCCTTGCTCTCCTCACCTTGGTCTTGGACATGTGCTCCAGGTTGAAGGCCAGGTCATACACAGTATAATACTATAATGCATTATGTGATCAGTATAATAAAATGTATCTCCCTTTTTACTCTCCCCTCACCTAGGCCCTTGATAGGGGGTCAGGTCGTACAGTACAATATCAAATATTAAGTAGCCAGTATAAACAGTATGATGTTTGTCTCCCTACTCTAGTCTTTCTCAATGGGGGCGGTACAGCCCCCCAGGGGGCGTTGGGAAGCTCTAGGGGGGCGTTGAGAAGGATAGGGAGGTGAGCTGAGAGGAGGTGGTGCTTAGTTGCCATTGGGGTGCATTAGTCCAATACTAATACTAATACTAAGGGGGCATTGTCAGGCTTATGATGAGGTCAAGGGAGGCTTGTGATAATGTCAAGGGGGTGTTTGTTAAAAAAAGGTTGAGAACCACTGTCCTACTCTCTCCCCACCTTGGCCTTGGACATGTGCTCCAGGTTGGAGGCCAGGTCTTCGGCCTCCATGCGGTACTCCGCCTTCTCCTTCTCCAGCTTCTGCTTGACGCGCTGCAGGTTGTCCAGCTGCTCTCCCAGCTCCAGGACGCTGTCGGCGTGCTTCTTGCGCAGCATGGCGGTGGTGGCCTCGTGGTGTAGCGAGGCCTCCTCCAGGTCGCGCCGCATGCGCAGGAAGTCGGACTCACGCTTCTTGTTCATCTCAATCTGTGCGGCCGTGGCGCCGCCGGCCTCCTCCAGACGCTCGCTCAGCTCCTCCAGCTCCTGCGACAGCTCGCTGCGCTGCTTGTCCGCCTTGGAGCGCGCAGCTCGCTCCGCGTCAAACTCCTCCTCCAGCTGCTCAATGCGCGCCTAGCAAAACGTAATTGTATATAAAATAGGTGTAAAATAAGTATTCAAAAGAAAAAAGTTTACAGCACATTTGCTTGACTTAATTGCTTGCTTGACTAATATCTAAAAATACAATTAATATTTGTAATAGTAATACTTGTAATAATTACAAATACAACATTTTCCACATCGATTTCACTGTCTACAACATACCAGAATAATAACAATCTAACATGTTACAGCGTATGGAAAATTTGCTCTTGGCTTAGTCTGTTGAGGGAGTGGAATCTAAGGTAGATTAGCTAATCATAGTGTTACTGGTAACTCTTTTGTTCTTACTTCAATATTTAGTCCTACTTCTGAATTGTATGTCAGTGTTGTGTGAGTGACTTTGCACTCAATGCTGAAATGGTATCACTCTGTGAATAATGAAATCTCTGAAAAAGGTCTATCTGTTATGTGTCAAGGGTAGTGTACAGTGTACACTACAGTACCTGCAGCTCTTTGATCTTCTTTTGTAGTGCAATGATCATGGATTGCTCATCCTCCAACTTCGAGCCCATCTGTGCCATTTCAAAATCTTTCCTGAATAAACGGTAAGAATTTTACTCTCAGTAACTCATGCAGAGAGGTGTCACAACAAATGTATGTTCATCTTAACATGACTTAGAGGGGAGGATCTTTTTATCTATCATTAGATGAAAATATGGATTCTACCTCTGGAATTAGAGCATACTTCCTTTTACTGACATTTTATATTAATTGAAAAAATATTTAAGTACGCACCAACCCCTCTATTTTCATAACTTTAGGTCAGGGGTGGGGAACCTTTGTCTCAAGGGCCATTTACGGCCCTTGAGGCCGTCATATCCGGCCCTGACACAATTTTAATGTCATGCCGTTTCACATGAAATATGACATGTTTTGTATGAAATGTTAGAAATTAAATTAGCAATATAATTAATTTATATTTTCAGGGGGCCTAGTGAAGGTGGGGTCTGCTGTAAAGGTGGCCGCCTTCAATATAGGCCTAAAGTACAGGGGGAAATCTTGGTTTGTGTTCATAGTAAGGGCCTTTGGAGGACTTAATAAATTTGAAGTGGCCCCTTGAATGAAAAACGTTTCCCACCCCTGGTTTAGGTGGTCCCACCCACACCACCCTTCACTGTCCCCTGTAATTCAAATCATCATTTGGACATCGAGGCCAATAAAGAAATCGTTTACAAATATATATGGATGTTTTTGAAAACACATCCAGGTGTAAATGGCTACCAAGACACTCACTTTTTCAGCTTCTCCTCCATCTGCTGTTTGTCGTTCTCCAGGTCTGTAGCCGACTCCAGAGCGATCTTCAGATCCCCCTCCAGCTTCCTCCTCACCCTCTCCAGGTCCATGCGCACCTTCCTCTCCTGCTCCAGGGTCCCCTCCAACTGCACAACCAGCCAGTAATAAAGAATGAAGAAATGAATGAATTGATGACATTTTATTGTCCACAAGTGGTATTGCACAAAAGACGAAGACTGACCATTCCATTTAAAAACCATCAATAAGGAATAAAGGTAAGGTGGTCAACAAATGATTCAGGCCAATAAAGAAAAGTTAATCTTGATATTTCTATATGGCTGTCAGTACTACCATATTGGTCAAAACGAAATGAAAAGATCATAAACTTAATTTGTTACTTATCTTTCGTGTGTAGTATAATCAGTAAAGTGGTCAAGTATTATATTTACAAAACACACTTCAAGCAGAGTAGCACACATTAGAAATGACTAAGTGATTAATTAATATAAAGATTTGCATTTGTACGTACATGTGTGTGTTAATAATGAAAGGGGATGGAGATTCCCTTACAAGATGACACATCAAAAGTTTACATATCACACAAAGTCGCTAGGAATAAACCCGTCATCTAAGTGTAATGCAATATGTGTAACATCATAATGTATATACGTAAGGTGTGTGCATTATTATAATGTAAGGGGATTGAAGTCATACATAAGATGACGTATCAAAAGAGAACAGAGTCACGAAATCAATCATCCCATTCAGATGCCACTCATGTCCATAAGTCGCTCATTTCCGATAGAAAATGTAATGTAATGCAAAATCATGTCCTCCAGATACTCACGTCATCCACCTGCTGCTCCAGCTTGATCTTGGCCTTGCTCAGCATGTTGACCTTGTCCTCCTCGGCCTGCAGGTCCTCCAGAGCCTGCTGGTGGGCCTCCTGGAACGCCTTCTTCTCATTGGACAGCTTGCTGATGGACTCGTCCAGGACGGCCATCTCCTCCGTCAGGTTCTTCACCTGCATTCAGTAATTAAATCCGAAATGGCCCCTGTTGTAAATTTGCTGTTACCACAATGGCAATGACCACCTCGTAATGTATAGATAAAGGCCCTGTGTAATGTTATAACAGTGTAGTGCAATGGTAATCTTTTCAACGACTATTGCAGAATTCCACTGGTGGAAGAACGGCGTGCATTATGAGGATACAGGTGTACTGTTTAATACTCCAGTTTTCATTTTAGTGTATGTGTTGTTTGATTGTTTTTTGCAGGGTTTTTTTTACTTTCTCTTAACTTATCCCATTTTCCATGTCAATGGTGTCACACTTTCACATTCCCTGACATTGCTTTCCACAAATTTAAATGTGCACTCCAATGGTTGATTGAATTGGAAGACAAAAGAAGAACCAAATATGGGTCTTCAGAAAGGAATTCAGTCCAGCACAATGAATTCACCTGGTGTAAAAGCTCCAGTAGCCTACACGTCTCCTTATACTCTACACAGTCTATAATGCATATCAAACAGTCTTGGCTATTTTATAGACGTTAGCACTATAGCCATGACAGAGCACTGTCAGTGAATAGTAGAACGTAAGGTTCCTTTATATTCAGTGCCGAGTTGACATGACAACATCTTAGCTTTGTGCAGTGCATTCTGGAGTCCATTATGACAGTTTTGAAAATTGTGGTTCAACACACAATTGTATTTATTACAGGTAAACAAAATTACGCAAATTACTTTATTTTTTTTCGACAGGACAGTGTGAGAGGTGGACAGGAAGCGAATGGGGAGAGAGACGGGGAGGGGTCGGCAAAGGACCCGGGCCGGGACAGGCGTATAGCAGACGAGTGCCCTACTGGTTGGCCACGGCAAGGCCTACTTTATTTTTCTGATGTAAAATGTAGAATGATTTTTAGCCGTGATAATAGTAGGCCTAAACAACGACTAGAGAGGTGAATTCCCCTTTGAAGTCCACCTCAGCAACTTCTCACCTTGTTCTCTGTGGCGTGCTTCTCCTTCTCCACCTTGGCCAGAGTGATCTCCAGGTCGTCGATGTCCTTCCTCAGCTCGGCGCACTCGTCCTCCAGCTTGCGCTTCTTGGTGAGGATGCTGGCGCTCACCTCCTCCTCGTCCTCCAGACGCTCCATCAGCTCCTTCACCTTGCTCTCGAAGTGCAGCTTGGCCTTGATCAGCAGGTTGCAGCGGTCCTCCGCGTCGGCCAAGTTGTCTTGCTCCTGTGGAGGTCACAAGTAATTAGCTAATGCTCCACATGTTGAATTATTGTCTTTCCCCCTTCAATAAAGTACTTACGGTAGATATTTTATTCTGCTATTGTTTTATTATTTAATGGTTCCTCAAAAAAGCACTTATGTTCCTGAGTAGAAGGAGGAGGAGGCCACAAGTAACTGATCAATATCCTGCTATTCTGTCAATCCAGATAATGAGTGAATGCTGCAAAAACCATTACTGTGTTACCCCCCCCACCACTCTTACCCCCACCTACTTAGTGATACTACTAATATAGCAGTCCTCAGTATTATTATAATACAAAAATCTTTACATGTGTGGCGCATTTCATTAAGAGGACGAAAATGGTATTTTATCTGTCCTGTATGGTGTGGTGTTTATTTGATCATAAATCCATGCGTAAATTGAATTGAATTGAACGAAATAATAATACAATTAATACAATTTGATTTAATCGATACTGAGGAATTCACCTGTGCTTTACATCTTCTTCTTCTAGTCTCCCATCCTTTTCCACAGGTATTGTGGTTTCAAACCCTTACCAATCCCTTCCTCCGTCCATGGCCGAGGTGCCCTTGAGCAAGGCACCTACAGTATATACCCACACTACTCAAGGCACCTATCCTCACACTGCTCACCTATCCCCACACTGCTCAAGGTCCTTCTTCTCCCATGTGAAGTTGTCTGTGTTGTACTCACGGCCTGTATCTGCAGGGCGAGGTCGTTCTTCTCCTGCACAAGGGAGACCTGCCGCTCCTCCAGCTCCTTCCTCTTGGCCTCGGAGCGCTCGTAGGCCTCCTTCAGCTTCTGGAACTCCTCCTTGAGGGCCGCCAGCTCCTTCTCCGTGGCGGCGCTCTTCAGCAGGGGCTTGATCTTGAAGAAGAGCGTCATCCACGGCCAGTTCTTCACCGTGTAGAAGGCTCGGATGTTCCACTGGATCACCATGATGGCCTCTCTGTGTCGGGGTTAAAATGGTTGGATTGTATAAACATCTTACAATATTAAGAAGTTTTTTGTTGTTGTGTTTTTTTTTTCTTCGTTTTTTCCTCTTCTTTCTCCTTCATATTTGAAAAATAAAATTAATAAATTATAAATAAAATATTGTAAAATATTTTTAAAATGTGGATTTTGGATTGTACTGTGCTACGTTGTTGCTACTTCTGTCTATGTGATACGTGTGAGAGGATGTTTCTATCAAGATGCATTCCTCTCAATGGTGCGGTTATAATTGTTCTGCAAAGGTTTACGGTGGACCTTCACACATATTGACAATCTTTTCTGCAGGTGGAGCTTTTCAAATAGTTAAGTTGTGCAAATGTAGAAGAAGAGTGAAACTTAATTCTCTGGAATAATGTGTTTTGCCGTTTCGACACTAAGCCTTCACCAGAGTTAACACGCCATTTATAGAGATATATATTATTGACGTGAACAGAATCATTGTATTGTTGAAATTTGAGCTTGAAAACCAAATTTATTGTGGTTGGTAGGCAAGACAGTGGCTCAGTTCAAATAGTTCTGTGATAAATGTTGCAGTCCCCCACCACTAATATTTCAAAACATAACTGGTTCAATTTCAATTGTTTCTGTATGATACATGAGAAAAAGTAATATCAATGTCAACATTACATTTTGAAAGTCCTCCTTAAAATTTCATATCCATGTTTAACTTTAACTTGAATTTAAGTCACAGTTAACAGACCAAATTTGGGATGAATTTGGGCACAAGTTTACTCCCATTTTCTTTTCGGGCTGTATTTGAAGAACAACAAAAATTCCACACCTTAAAAAAAGAGAACTGCAGATCATTTGTCTATTTATACACTACATGTCTGCAGTAAATGTAAACATGTATAGTGGAGAGTATACTAGAATCTAACTTGTATACCTGGCCCAAATTTTTTTTTGATTTTGAAAACCCCTTTCCATTCGTTTGACATTGCCCTCCTCCCCCTCCTCTCTCTCTCTCTCTCTCTCTCTCACACACGTCACTCTTTGCTGCCTTGACCCATCCTTGCTCTTTATCGGAGTGTGATATGCTATTCGTGTTGACAGTGCAACCCTAACCACCTCCCACCTCTCTTTCCCCACTCACTCCATCCCACCCCCCACCTCCACCCCTCTCCCTCTGCCATTGTTCTAAATTCGCCCTGTGCTCCAAGCACCAAATAGGGGCAGGGAGAGCTTTGTGTGCCTGCCTGCCTTCCAGAGTGGGTCATGTGGAGTGGTGTGACGGGCAGACGCGCCAAGCTGTCCGCTCGGGGTAAATCAATTCCGGATTGCTGGCATGGTGACACACACTCCGCCAGTCAAAAGGTCGCGCAGAGGTCATTGATTATCTGAAACCGAAGAGGCCCATGAAACAGGAGGATTTAATCCCCCCCGTCACCTGGGCTGGTATTCCGGGGATGTGTCTGTTCTTAGCTCTAGCCAGGCCGGCCAGCCTGGACAAAGGGGCCAGCAGAAGAATGGGGTTTATTTTTGTAATAGGGGGTGGAGAGTGTGTGTGTGTGTGCGTGCGCGTGTGTGTGTTTATACAAGGGAATTGATGAGGTTTGGACAACTGGCTATGGGGGTAATACTGACTCCCCCTCCAATATCTACACCTGCTCCCGTCGTAAGCATGGGGGCTTGTGTGTGTGTGTGTGTGTGTCTGTGCGTGTGTGCGTGTGTGGTGTGTATGTTTTTTTTACAAGAGCCCCTCTCCTTGGGGACCACACACACAAGCCCATACATGTAGGTGCGGACATGCCGCCTGGCACACGCCTGGTCACAGCTGCGGCGCGCCTCAGACATACCCGGGCTGGCATGCAACGGCCTACTCATGTCTGCTTTACACACACACGCAGTCACACACATACACACACACAAACACACGCACACACGCACACACACACATACACACAAACAGACCCAATGCTCAAATCCTCACACATTCGCCACATGCCAGAGAATTATCATTAAATTAAGCATTAAATTAGGAGACAGCCTGCAGCAGCCTTAGAGAGGCACACTTGATAAATGCCACCACCGCACTTTTAAAAAATCACCTGTGGCTGTGATGTGACCTTTTTAACAGCTTACACAGCAGTCACACTACATGCAGTGTGTTTAAAGTCTCTTAAACCAGGATGGGTGTGAATAAGTGCTGATTAGCCAGTAATATTTCAGTGGTTTTGCATTATAAAATGTAGCTGTGTTTTAATCTTGGGTGGTTAGCATTAACATTGAGTAAAACTTGTAATGATTGATAGACAGAAAAAATGGGTTTTACTTAATCCATTGTGTCCTGGAGCGACATATACGCTACATTCAGATTCTTGAGATTTTAGTTGTTTTATTACAAATGTGGGTATTTTAGTATGTTATGTTATGAATGAACACATTTTAGACCAACATTAAGGTTCTAGCTTTTAAATGCAACTTATTTCATGTTTTTATGTGCTTCGGAGGCTGAGATATTTAGGTTTTAATAGGGAGAGGGCACCCTTTCCCAAAAAGGGCTTAGGCTAAAATGGGTTAAGAGGACATTTCTTTCAAAATTCCAAGCCTTTGAATGACTGTGTACAGTGTACTGTGGTTTTAGACAAAATTCTTCCAGCCAGAAGTGATACTTTCATCAATCCTTCAATCCTTCATCTCTAATGTGATATGCAGCTTAGACATGGACAAATAAATGTATTCATACAATTATGCATTATCGCCAGAGTTGGGTCTCACCTCTCCACCAGGAACTTATTTCCTCAAGCAGCCTCAAACCTAACAGGATTGTTTTTGGCTGTTTGGGTGTAATGCTATTGTACCTCACCTCGAGGCAAAGATCAATGAACCACACTCTGATAAGCTCCCTTTTACTCCATTTTATTGCTGAGACGTTTCGGACTTCCTCGGACTTCAGAGTTCAATAGGGTAAAAGGGAGCTCATCTGTGTGTGGTTCATCTTTGCCTTGTTTAAAACTTTACGCTTTGACCCTGCATCCGGCTAAAATGGATGTGCGTAAAATTTGAGTGTGAATTGTGTGTCTTGGCCCTGCCGTGGCCAACTGGTAGGGCACTCGTCTACCATGCAGCTAACCCGGGTTCGATTCCCGGCCCGGGTCCTTTGCCGGCCCTTCCCCGTCTCTCTCTCCCACTCGCTTCCTGTCACCACCTTCACTGTCCTATCATAAATAAAGTCAAACAGACCAAAAAAAAAAGAATTGTGTGTCTATCTCACCTCTCCACCAGGAACTTCTTGCGCTGCACCCTCATGATCTTGCCGCGGCACATGGCCTGGATCATGGTGATGATCTTCGCCAGACGCTCGTCTCTCATGTCCTCCAGCTCTCCCAGGAGACCAGCCTTGAAGAACACCTGAACGAACACAGGAGAAGTGATGGGCAATATAAGATTGATGTCTTTATCTTTATTTATATATATTTGAGTTGTGTTTGTGCCCTGAGGAAGCTCTTTGACTGAAAGTTTGGCCATTAAAAAAAAAAAAATTATGTTTGCAAACATTTTTCATCAATTTTTACGTTTTGGTTTGTTTGTTTGGCACCTGGAGTGATGTGTAATCCATCTAAATGCTTTTAATACATACACTTTAATTTACATACACTTTAATTTATCCTTTCTTGATAATTTTATGAATGTACTGAAATTATTTGGGGGGGGGGGGACAATATAACCCTTTGACTTTTTAGGTTGAGGAGAAGTCTCCTAATCCCACATAGCAGTGGACAATGGAGTATAATATACATATACATATGTATTTCTGCCATCATCCACTCCTCACTCTCCACTAGTACTGTACCCTCTCTGTTCGAAGTTGCTGCTGTCACCCCTATACTCAAAAAACCTGGCTCTGATCCCTCTGACTACAACAACCTCTGCCCAATCTCCAACCTTCCATTCATCTCCAAAATTCTAGAAAAAATTGTAGCCTCTCAACTCCATTCCCATCTAACTCATATCTCCCTCTATGAGCATTTGAAGGCTTTATTTGCAAAACGGTGTATCTCCATTTTATAGAATGTTGGGAAATTGACATTTTTGTATTGGGCATTCCATTGAAATGCATTGCAAAATGAATTTTATATAGCTTAAAAAAGTATGTTCTCAAAATATTTGAATGGTAAGAATTCACACATGGGTGATATGACCTCTGAAGAGTCATTTCCAATAATAAAATGCAAAAGTCAAAAAATGGAGATACACCTTTTTGCAAATAAACCCTTCATTTCCAGTCTGGTTTTCGCCCCCGACATAGCACTGAAACCGCCCTAGTTAAAATCACTAATGACCTGCTCATGGCTGCTGACTCTGGCCTACTCTCTATTGTCATTCTCCTTGACCTCAGTGCAGCCTTTGACACCATCTCTCATTCCATCTTTTTCCACAGACTCTCAATTGGCATAAGTAACACACCCCTTGACTGGTTCCATTCCTATCTCCCTGGCCGTTCTCAATTTATTCAAATGAAGTCATTTAAATCCAAGCCCTCCCCTGTCACCTCTGGTGTCCCTCAAGGTTCTGTTCTGGGGCCCCTCCTCTTCATCACCTACCTCCTTCCCCTTGGTAATATCTTCCGCAAATTCAAAATTAATTTCCATTGCTATGCTGATGACACCCAGCTCTATTTATCTGGCAAACCCTCTGACACTCTCCCTCCCCCCTCCCTCACCACCTGTCTTTCTGAAATCAAATCCTGGTTCACCTCACATTTTTTGAAACTGAATTCTAACAAAACTGAAGTCCTACTAGTAGGCACCATATCCACCTTATCCAAAGCAAATAGTTTTTCCTTCTCAATTGATAACTCTCCTGTCTCCCCCTCCCCTCAAGTTAAGAGTTTGGGCGTCATGCTTGATGGCTCTCTATCCTTCATCTCCCACATTAACAACATCACACGTTCTGCTTATTTCCACCTACGTAACATTAACCGTCTCCGCCCCTCTCTCACTTCCCATTCTACCTCCATTCTTGTATACAGTCTTGTCACCTCCCGCATTGATTACTGTAATTCTCTCCTCTTTGGTCTCCCTCAAAAATCTCTCCACAAGCTCCAACTGGTCCAGAACTAAGCTGCCCGCATCATTACAAAAACCCCTTCCTGTCATCATATTACCCCTGCACTGCAACATCTCCACTGGCTCCCTATCAAATATATAGAATTCATTTTAAAATACTTCTCCACACCTTCAAGGCTATCCACAATCCCCCCCCCCTTATCTATCTAATCTTATTCACATTGCTGTTACCTCCCGCCCCCTCCATTCCTCTTCCTCCATTCTACTCTCTGTCCCCTCTGCCCGTCTTAGTACCATGGGGAATAGAGCTTTCAACTGCTCTGCTCCTCAGCTGTGGAATGCGCTTCCCAATGACATCCGCAATATTGACTCTATGCCCCTGTTCAAATCCAGACTAAAAACCCATCTGTTTCAGATAGCCTATTCTTTATGATTCTTTAACTCTGTTTTGTTTTATTTTACTTCATATTTAATATTTATTTATTTATTTATTCATTTTTGTTTAAAATTCTGTTTTATGTTTCTGTACAGTGTCCTTGAGTGTTTTGAAAGGCGCTTTTAAATAAATTGCATTATTATTATTATTATTATTATTTATGGAAGATATTATGGAAGCTTTGGTGATGGCAGAAATTGGTAAGTGGGGTATCCATCTCCTACCTTGGTGTGACCAAATTTGTACTGTGAGTGGTCAATGTCGAGGGAGCCGAGGAGTTTCTCTGCTGCCTTCTTGCTGTCCACAAAGGTGTCCTCCGGGATGGCCAGAGGGTTCAGGATACGGTAGCTGGAGAACAGAGATAATAGTAATGAATGAAAAGCGTTACTGAGACATACTTTTATGCTAACCAAATTTTTTTCCAGCAATACAGAAAAACACACAATCCATTGTTGGTGAGAAGCAGGGAATTTAGGCAAAAATATATGTAAAGGCAGATGTTTCAAAGTGTTCAAGATGCAGTGGTGTGGCACTGGCTTTTGGGATAATCTAATGAGCATAGTAAGATTACCAAAAGCCATCCTCCTTACCGTTGTTTGAACTCGGCGTAGAGAATGCGGTTGGGAAATCCCTTCCTGCATATTCTTATGCCCTCCAGCACACCGTTACAACGCAGCTGGTGTAGAACCAAGAATGGCTCCATTGCCCCTAGGAACAGAACAGATCCTTCAAAATAGTGCTGAATCGTTCTCTAGTTCTAGAATCAGTCTAGTTCTCTGCCATCTTTGCAACAAAATGAACAAGGTAACAAATGATTGCATGGAGATATTTGAGATTCGTACCTGGAGTCTTGGTTTCATTTGGAATGATGCAACGCACAAAGTGAGGCTGAGTGCTCCTCAAATTGGCCATAAGTTTATTCAAGTTCTCCTGAAAGGCAAAAAGATATACTATGTTATATTGAGAAGTGTTCAGCAATCACTTTTTACAAGTTTGAAATGAATCAGTGCATGGATGAAGTTTTTTTTTATCAATGTTTACATATAAACATGGCATGTGGATAGATTTAAAAGCACCATTATGACAGGTGCGATTTAAGCCCCCTAAATGTGATATTTTAAAAATCAGAGTTTTGAAAGGAGATTTCTAAAACTCCAAACATATCCATATACATGTAAACAGCATCTTAACTGTCTTGAATGTAATCTTCATGCGGCTTGAACATGGTGCCCTTGAGGACAACAACTCTTACCTGTGCCTTGTGCAATGCGGATGTGAGGGAGATGGGAGACAGCACAGACTTAAAGTGATGTTCATGAGTTCATTTCCCTAAACATCACTGCAAGTCTTAACTAACTCCCTCTCTGGGTCCGATAATGCCTTGCCATTTGAAGTTACCAAGGCAAGCCACTTTATTGAGATGCAAAAGGAGCTCTCTCTACAGACTATGTAAACCAGCCAAGCATACAGCAGGGTAATGGAGATAATTAAACTTTACATAATGAAGCTATTTCATGGGTGACCCGAGAGAGCGTTGTTCCTACCTTGTGCAACTGTGAGACTGTTTGGAAGGAAGCTCCTTTCCTCCTTTTCTCTTTAGTTTTCAGCTCACCAGCTAAACATAATTAAGAAGAAAGACATTAAAAACCATTGCCCTCCAGCCAGGGTTCCATTAAGCTTGTAATGTGCTCCCCATATTTTGAGTTGGTCTGCAAAACTGCTACTGCTAGTATCCCACAGTATGTCATGTGTTTTGCTATCATGGTGCATGGTACATTGTGTCAGGAGGGGTTTTACCATCAGCAATTAATACACCTACCCGAATCAGCCCCGATGAAGTTCTCGAAAAGGCTGCCCATTAACTTGTTGGAGGCCTTCTGGAAACACTGCACAACCGTCTCGTTCAGAGGATCCCTGTTCTTGTCAAGCCAGCCTGTGATGTTGTATGGCACCTGGCAGGCAGCAAGGACATTACATTACATTACACTTAACTGACACTTTTATCCAAAGCAACTTCAGGGTATTGGTTGCAGTCCCTGCGGTAATGTGGGATTAGGTGCCTTGCTCAAGGACACCTCAGCCATGGATAGAGTTGTAGAGAGAGGTAGGGGTGGGATTCGAACCCGCAACTCCATAATCCTAAGGCCACCTCCATAAACATTAGGCCACGGCTGATCAATACCAACATGAAATGAAGATTCAAAATTGAGGTTAAGTGATTTTCGACAAAACACACATGGCCTGTTTTTTTCAGTTTAATGTAATAAATATACAACGCATAATAATTTGTGTTGATACGTAGGTGTTGTGTCTTATAGTATAACACACATACCACTCCAGCATAGTGGACCAGCTCAAAGTGAGTCTCGTATTTGCGGTTCTTGTCAGGCTTTGGCTTCAGAAAGTTGGGTGACTTGCCATGGTGATTGTCATAAAGCTTCGCCTTAAAGCTGATCTCTGTTGACTTGGGGAACATGCATTCCTCCTCCATAATGGATAATATACCCATAGGCTGCAGTCAAAAAACAAAACAAAACAAAAATAACACAAATAAATAAACAACACATTCACATTCCTACATGTTCCCAAACATAAATCTAATAACCATGTGTTAGATAAACTAAACAATATTACATTACATTAGACCTTGCTGCCGCTTTTATTAAAAGTGACTTAGAGTTATTAACAGCACAGGGTATTGGTTACAGTCCCTATATCAGTGTGGGGTTAGGCACCTTGCTCAAGGGCACCTCAGCCATAGGGTTTGGCTATACAATATATCCTCGGTAATAAAGCATATTCACATACCTTCTCGATCAGGTCAATGCAAGACTGCAGATCTAATCCAAAGTCAATGAAGGTCCACTCGATTCCCTCCCTCTTATACTCCTCCTGCTCCAGGATGAACATGTGGTGGTTGAAGAACTGCTGCAGCTTCTCGTTGGTGAAGTTGATGCACAGCTGCTCAAAGTTGTTGAACTGGTTGGGATAAGGAAAGATCATGATGGGAATGAGAATTAACACAATTAAGTGGCTAGTCTATGATGATTGCAGGAATTGAAAAGTTACTTCAGTGGCAGCAATACATTGTTTTATCTTCCTGACACTGCTGATGTTGCAAAGCTCATGTCAGAGTGAGCATACCTCAAAGATTTCAAATCCTGCAATGTCCAGTACACCGATGAAGAATTGGCGAGGAACAGCTGTGTACAGAGTCTTGTTTATGCGGTCCACAATCCACTTGAACATGCGGTCATAAATGGCCTTCGCTAAGGCACCCACAGCATAGTACACCTGCAAAGAGAACAAATATCAAGACAACTCAAAGATGCAATTATATACCGTAATGTTGAGCGGCTCAGACTCAGACACCCTTATTGTATCTTATTTGATTGTAAATGACCCTCACATACACTGTAGGTCTAATCTAGTGTTTCTCAACCGGGGCAGTAGAGCACCCCAGGGGGTATTGGGGAGCTCTAGGGGGGCGTTTAGAGGGATAAAGCTGAGAGGGGGTGGTACTTAGTTGCCATTGGGAGGCAATAGTCCGTTTAATTTTTTGATACTAAGGGGGGCGTTGTCAGGCTTCTGATGAGTTGAAGGGGGCTTTGGGAGGCTTGTGATGTAACCAAGGGGGCGTTTGTTTAAAAAAGGTTGAGAACCACAGGTCTAAACAGTAGGCCAGGAGACAGAGCTTATTGTATCTTATTTGAATGTAAATGACCCCATGAGATGAAGTGGTCCGCACACTGGGTATTAGCTCCAAAAACATAAACTTTATTTCATTCTTACAGATGAAAGACAGAGGGGTGTCGCACCAATAACTCCAGTCCTAGAGGGTGCGTTGGTTCCAAAGCAATAATGCACAGAAGCAAAGAGTGGAACTCGCACACCAGTAGCCGATGCAATAATTGCTTTATTGCTTTACATATGTACAATTGATAAAAGTGCTACCCAACAGTGCAGAACGTTTTCGATCACCAGACCTTATTCAGTGCAAAAAGTGCAAAACTTTTTACAGATGGCAACGTTTCGATCCAACAGGGGGATCTTCCTCAGGCAATGAATTTCCTCAAGCAATAAATGACCCCTACATCCACTGTACTATGGTGTAGCAAACAGTATGCCTTTCAGAGCTTTACTCCTACAGTATAAATGCTTTGAATTCATGCACTAAATCAGAGAGCGCAGTTTATTATTATTTTTTTATTTTGGTCTTTTACGACTTTACTGATGGCAGTTTGAGAGGTGGACAGGAATGGGGAGAGAGACGGGGAAGGGGTCGGCAAATGACCCGAGCCGGGAATTGAACCCGGGTCGGCCGCATGGCAGACAAGTGCCCTACCGGTTGGCCACGGCTGGGCCCGTTTATTCATTGTTGTATGAAATGTGCATTGCGATCATAGGCAATCTACTGTACTGTGTGCATGCTTTGCAATATTGTCCATGTATTCGTATTCTCACCTGGTCCACAGTTTGGCCCTTGACGATGTATTCATTCCCCACCTTCACCCTGGGGTTGAGGAGGCCCTTGATCAGGTCTGCAGAGCTGATGCCCATCAGATATGACGCTTTATCAGCACCTGTGGGAGAGAGAGAGAGAGAGAGAGAGAGAGAGAGAGAGAGAGAGAGGGAGAGAGAGAGGGAGAGAGAGAGGGAGAGAGAGAGAGAGAGAGAGAGAGAGAGAGACAGAGAGAGACAGAGAGAGAGAGAGAGAGAGAGAGAGAGAGAGAGAGAGAGAGAGAGAGAGAGAGAGAGGGGAGAGAGAGATCATGAGGGTTGACATTATGGGTGAGGACAAATGTGATCCCTCCTAAGTAAAGGCCACCTTTATGATCTTGTTGTATCTTTTAACCCTCAAGCGACCGGCCTGTTTTTGCGACTAATCTGACCGAGCGGGGTCATTTATGACCCCAAGGAGTTTATATAGAAATACCACTATATAAATTATTTTTTGGGGTTCATTCAAATTTATTTACATCTTGCACATACTTGTCCCTCATCTAAAGCAAAAAAATCTGAATTTGAACATTTTATTGTTTTGCTAAAAATTTGTCAAACTTACATACGTATATGCTAATTATGATGTATGCCCTCATTTGCATATGTAAACATCAAAATACAAAAAACATCCAATACATTTTTTTCTTCTCTCATCATCAGTAATCAACTGAGAAAGTTTCAAGGTGATATCTATCATTTACATTTTTTAGCCTATTCACTTGTAGTAGTCTTACCACAATAATACAGTATATTTATGCTAATTATGGAAATTGCTCAAAGTGAAACTTTGGGAAACCAAGCTAAATTCTATCCATTAGGCCCATAGATGATATTTCTGCAATAAAACTTTAGGGTACTCAACATTTCTGGGTTCATGAAATTACAAGATCAGAGAATATGGTAATTTACATAGACAAAACCATGTCTCAAACATATAACCTTATGCACACTCAAATTTTCTCTGAAACTTTTTCTGGGCATTGTAGCTGTGAAAAGGTGTCTTCCATATGTATTAGAGCCAAAAAATTATTCAACTGATGTTTCAGCCTTTGTATAGCCATATAATAATGAAAATTCTAAAAACGCCATTGATTTCTACACAGATGACTTGTTTCCTCCCTCTTTGTTCATCAGGATGACTTCCATTTCATATTCTCATCATGTGTCTAGGACCACTGTGCCATTATATCAACAAATATGGAGCAATAACAGAGGAAATGCTACCTGGGTGCCCTCACAATATGCTTTGTTGGCTATCGCAGGGGTGCCCTATTTATTTATATAATATATTATATTTTAATACTATAAATGTTTATATTATGAATATTTTAGGTCTGCTGACCATGGCCTGCCCCAAGACACAAAATACAAAAACCAGAGTTTGAAAATTACAACAACAATGGACATTATAATGTTGAGTATCTCATGGATCCTCTCGGGGTCATAAATGACCCCAGAGGTGTTTTGATTATAAATTCCATATAGATGGTCCAAATCTCACAAAAATCATTCTCCGCGTGCATAACATATGTATTGACAAACTCCTAGAAGGACAAGTTTTTCTGATGAAAATTGAAGAAATGGTGTATGAAAATATGTGCCCGGGGTCATAAATGACCCCAGTCGGTCGCTTTAGGGTTAATTACATTTCGATGTCACTCTGACCAAGGGACATCCATCCGCAGTGACATGGAAACATCCCTGGCGTGTTTTTAAAAGCAAATCTTGATGATATACAGCTGCCCTAAGGGAGCTTATGACTAAATGACACTGGTGGTGTAAAAATACTATGGCATGTGTGCTTGAGCCATGCCATCATGGAGCAGTCTACGTGTTAAGTGTGTGTGAAGTGTGTACGGTGTCAGGCTACTGAGCTTATGTGTGTCGCTGTCAGTGTCTTTATGTGTGTGTGTGTGTGTGTGTGTGTGTGTGTGTGTGTGTGTGTGTGTGTGTGTGTGTGTGTGTGTGTGTGTGTTGTGGGTCAAAGACGTCCAAAATGAAATTGTCCTTCAGTGTAACGGATACCTTCTACTGACTGTAACTGTAAAAAAGCACAATTTTTAAATTGCTTCAAGTGAATGGATGACAGTTGAGGCTTTCATGAATTCACTGGAAAAAATAAATAAATAAAAAGAGTCGTGTTTTTTACAGTTACAGTCAGCACAAGGTATCCGATAGACTGAAGGACAATTTCATTTTGGACGTCTTTGACCCCTGTGTGTTTGTGTGTGTGGGTGTGTGCCCGCACATGTGTGTCTGTGTGTGTGTCCGTGTGTGTGCGTGTGTATATGTGTGTGTGTGCATGTGTGTCTGTGTGTGTGTATGTGTCTCACTCTCTGTGCCGTCGGCCTCCGCCTGTTCCTCCCTCTGGCGCGTCTTGAAGCGCATGTTTCCAAAGTGCATGATGGCGCCCACGATCTTGTAGCAGCCGTACTTCTCCTCCGGGGTGAAGCCCAGCGTGTCCATGGCATGCTGTGTGTGTGTGTGTGTGTGTGTGTGTGTGTGTGTGTGTGTGTGTGTGTGTGTGTGTTTTGTGTGCCAGGGTCGGGTGGCGTGGCGTCAGGGACCATGCCGGGGAAAACAAAACGAGGCATGAGGCATGAGGGGAGGATGAACAGAAATAACAAAATGAATGCAACCAGATAGGGATGAGGGTTACTATCGCTCTTTCTTCCTCTCTTTCTCTGTCTTTCTCTCTCTCTCTCTCTCTCTCTCTCTCTCTCTCTCTCTCTCTCTCTCTCTCTCTCTCTCTCTCTCTCTCTCTCTCTCTCTCTCTCTCTCAGTAAGACAGTTGGGGTTAATACCAGTATAAATAGCTGACATACAGTACGTATAGACGAAAAACAAGCTGAAGTGAAACCAGGCCCATATTTGGCTCATTTGTGGCCCATATCCACAGCTACTTGGGCACAGGGGCCCTAATGTTTAAAAAAAAAAAAGTTTATCCTGACCTTTCATACCAAACAAGTACTCAATACTTTGTCCTTTACCCAACAGATTTTGTCTAATACTGACTGTCAGTCCCTGTAATGTTTAAATAAAAAGAAAAGAACAAGAAAGAAGAAAAAACTGAGTGCGATCCATTTCCTAACTACTTAATACTGACAGGCAGATAGAAAGACAGACAGACTCTCTTTGTGGTCTTACATCAGTAGCCATAAGTTCGTCTCCATCGTCCAAGTTGTCCACAGTGGTGACTCCCTGGCTGCAGTAGTGGTAATCATAAGGGTTGGAGGACACCAGCAACATGTCTGAGGGGGAACGACAAACACATAGAAACATCACAATCATGTACACAGACACAGACACAGACACACACACACACGGACACACACACACAGAAAGAAAAGTCTAATGCCAGTGGGGTAGGTCACCTGGCAGCTCTGGTTTGCGGTTGGACATGATCTGGTAGTAGATGTGGTAGCTCCTCTCTCCCGGCTGCTGGAATATCACTCTGGACTTCTCTAGAAGGTCTTTGGGAAACATGAGAGTAAACTATGAGTGGACAGCGGTAACTTTTCAATAAATATGTGAAAGGTTAAAAAAGATGAAATGCTTACAAATGTCAATGTCACCAGAGGCCAGCTTTCCAGTTGGACCAAAATGAATTCGGATGAACTTGCCCTGATGGATAGGTATTAGGAAAACAATTGAAGTGACTCTTTCTCTCATAAAGTACACACAGTGGCTGTAATCCAAAGTATCGTCCTGTTTGTTTGCAAAGTGTTTTAACCCACTGATGCCGGATGCTGCATAGAGCAACATTGACCCTAACGCCTGGAGTGGCATGACGCAGCTCTATTAACCTCTCTATTAGCCTCATTAAAATTGTTTTTTTTCTTGTTGAAAATGTTGGTATATTTGAGCTGAATGAACATGTGCTCATGCAAGATGGGGGTCTTAGCTTTTAAGTAGAATTTATTTCATATTTTTATGTACTTCAGAGGCTGAGATAGTATTTAGGTTTCTATAGGCTGACAGTACCTTTTCCCAAAAATGGCTTAGGCATTTAGCAGGCGTTTTTTGCAGGTTTCTTAAGGCATTGATGGGTTAAACCCCTGAGCCTGTCACACTTACAAAGCGGGAGGAGTTGTCATTCCTGACAGTTTTAGCATTGCCAAACGCCTCCATGGCAGGATTGGCCTCGATGATCTGGTCTTCTAGTGTACCCTGAAAAATGTTTTAAAACAAACATTGCTAATAGTGCCACAATGTCTCTACTTCTATAAATTATTTGTAACTGCAAAAGAAAAAAATACAATGGAAAAAATATGTATTAGATGGTCGGGTATGTATTGGTTGTAAGTTTGTCGGGTATGTAAGGTTGTCGAGTGAGAAAAAGCCACATCAAAACATTAAAAGACGAGACACAGAAATAGGAAATGAAAAACAAAAACAAAAAAAGGAATTGTAAAAATAAAAAAACAAAAAGGAATGGGGAAAATGATGGTGAAAAGGAAAAGCAAAAAAACAGGAGGACTATTGTTGAGAAGGGCAAGAAAACAGCAAAACACTGAATTGAATGAAAAATCAATCTATTGGTTATTTCAAATTTGGGAAGTGGTAAATGGGTTTTTAACTAAAAAAGGGTGAGATGCATACAACAATTACGACCAAGTCAAAATGTCAAAAGGTAGGAAAAACACAAAGACAAACCAGGGAAAAAAAAATAAAAATTGGAAAAATGAGATTCAAAAATAAAAACAATGGATGATGGAGGGAAAAATGGCAGAAAAAGGATGCAAAATCGTCAGCCCTTACTCCTTTCTTTCCTCCTGTTTCCCCCAGTGCAGCTACAATGGCAAAATACTGAATTACGCGTTTCGTGTTGACCGTTTTGCCCGCACCGGACTCTCCGCTATGAGTGGTTGAAGAAAAAGCATTAGCGGTGATTACATGAGCAAAAAAATCCCAAAGCCAATGTGTCAAAACCGACAAAGTAAGTGACAAAAACAAGAACAAAACTGGGAATGGTCCACAAAAAATACCATTCTGTAAAATGTACGATTGTTAGAAGAAAAATGAGTTTGTGAAAAAGTCATGTAATTAACTATAAAAGTAATTTCTCGAAACTGAATGAATTTAAAGGGTACCAGTGTGTGAGAACTGGGGGAAAAAACACTTACGTGATCAGCATGGACTGGTTTTCACGATCTGGGGAGACATAACATCATAAATTTAGAGCCAACCTGCAGTCAGTCTTTATTACAACAGGTGGCCCTGTGAGCTCAAAGCCATTTGTGTGTGTGTGTGTGTGTGTGTGTGTGTGTGTGTGTGTGTGTGTGTGTGTGTGTGTGTGTGTGTGTGTGTGTGTGTGTGTGTGTGTGTGTGTGTGTGTGTGTGTGTGTGCACGTACGTGCCTGAGTGTATGCGTGTGTGGGTGCGTGCGTGGGTGCGTCTGTGTGTGCGCATGCATGAGTGTGTGTGTGGCATGACACTCACTGCGTAGCATGTCATTGTAGCAATTGTCTGCAACGGCGTAGACGTGGGGAGGGGTCTCATTGCGGCGCTTGCCCTTGTAAGCAGCGACCACCGCGGGCGAGTAGACTGGCAGCCACTTATAGGGGTTCACTGTGACACAGAACAGACCAGAGTAGGTCTGCAACACACACACACACACACACACACACACACACACACACACACACACACACACACACACACACACACACACACACACACACACACACACACATATACACACACAGACCAAAACAGTCTGAGTTATACTCAGCCATCAGATTATGAGAGGCAAAATAAACCCAGCTGATAGTAAAATGTCTGTTGTATTAATTCCAACTACTCCTGTTGATTATGGGCTTTGAAGAAAAATATATATCCCAAATCTGTTTAGTCCAATTCTTCAACCATTTCTTCACAATGGTTCAACTTTTTATGCAACATACAATCCCAACAGGCTTTACCCTCTGTGAATGTGTGCCAAGATGTGAGCCAGAGACAGTGGGGCTCACATAGAACTGTTTGTGTGCTTATGGTGGAGTTTGAAGAAATATGTATATCGCATATCTACTTAGTCCATTTCCTTGACAATTGTAGAATCACGATGGTTCAACCTTTTATGCATCACTTACCCCAACTGGTTATACCCTCTGTAGCCTATGTGTAGAATCAGGGCAGCCGACAGAGGGGGAGAAAGGGGTATGTTGTCCCGTGCCCACTACATGTCCCGTGTCCACTACATTACATGTATTGAGAGAGGGGGGCCCTTTTAGATGACTTTGTCCCAGGCCTTGCTTAACCCCTTAGCACAGAGCCAAGGTTATAACCTTACTGTAAAATTGTAATGGCAATTTCTTAATGTGTTACTTAAGGCTCTCAGTACTGGCATAGCAGTGGTGTTATGATGCTGTTGAGTATTTTCGGCAAATAGTGAATAGGCCCGCCGGCGACCCCAACTGCAGTAAGAGGCTACGTTGTTAGTTGCCCTATGTAGAATTAACCCTGTGTAACAAAAGTGTGCCAAGACAGGCACCAGAGAGAGAGAGAGTGTGGCTGCTCACATAGATCATCCAGTTGCTGTATCGGCGGCGCAGGTTGAAGAGGACGGAGGCCTCGTTCAGGTGGGTCATCATGGCCATGTCCTCCACCATGTCGAACTTAGGAGGATTCATCTGCTGAATCTCCTCTTCTTTCACAGTCAGCAGCTATAAGATCACACATCACATTGCACACATGCAGAGGAAAAACTCTTCTCAACTCTTGCCCCCATGCAATTAGCAAGGAAAATTAAATGCCAGTTGCCAAAGCAAAATGGAAAGTTCATATAATAAACTATAAACAATCAACAGCTTGTCCGGTAATATTGTATTAAATGATTTTTATGCAAAATGTTGTTGTTGTTGTTGTTTTTTACATTCAGCATTTGTACACCAAGTTAGCCAATTGCAAATACCGGCATCTTTCAATGTTGTCTGGCAATCAGCTGCTACACCATTTCTAGCCTATCCACATGTGTCACAAGATTCACTTACCCTTCCATCCCTGGTCTCCACAGTGACTTTATCCCCGTCCGTATCCTTCACTTCTACATCTATGTATGCCTCTTTCTCGTCGGGGACAAACACACGCTTTTTGCCTGAACACAAAACGTGCAAGGATATCATAGAAAATCAAAAATACCGTTCTAAACGCCACAATAACACCCATTAGTGGTTTTCTTTTCATAAATGATTAGGCTTCTTCACGTTAGCTACGATGCTACGCAGTGAGATTAAATTTATCCAGCATGATATAGAGATTAATATCACAATCACTCCTACCGTCAAATGCATGGGCTTGAGCTGCCAGTTGTTCCAAGTTAGTTTTTCGAAGAAATGAGGCCGCCTCTCCATACTCTTTCATTTCCAAAAAGAGGGACATTTTTATAGTTCCGGGCCTCGAACCAGTATCGACGCACCTAAAAAAATGTTGAAAGTAGATATTACTGTCACAACGCAGTAGCTGAATGGACGTTAACTCTCGCGCACAGGTCCTGAGAGGCCGATGCTATAAAATAATTATAATAATAAAAAAGAAAATGCAGACATAAAAGTCTTCCGCAAAAAAAATGTTTATATATTTAATAATGTCTTGACTTCACATTTTACGAATTAAAAAACTCCAGGTAAAACGTCAGAGGGCACGAGATGCAGACTGCACACACACACTAACCTTTGAGCGCACACACCAGTTTGGCCCGTGGCAGCGGAGTGGTCCCCTTTTATTGTCTCCCCAAGGTCAGGGTTAGGGGAGATATGTCAGAAATCTCCATGTGTCTTCAGCCCTCACTACTTCATTGGTCACTGGCCTATGGCTGCCACTGACTGTCACAAAAGGCAAGCGGCATTTCTATCTGGGCACACAAACCCACTGTAAGCTGGTTATTTTTAAAACACATGGAGCCCATGTATAATATATAATAAATTGTAATCAAATTGAGATGTGCAAAAATTACTCAAATGTTTGTAATGTTAGAACAGACATGGTCTCAAAGCAATGCACTTTTCATAAAACAAATTTAAATCAACACACAGTCTGGATATGCCAAAAATGATTATTTTTCAATTCCATTTAATTATTATTAAATCTAAAATCATTGCAAACATGGCAGGTAAATTGTTCTTCTGTTGAGGCAACTGTGGTAGTTATTGGGCCTCACTGTAGGCCTTTGTCTTGTTTTCATAACATAATGTTGGCTGACGTTAATAGCAGGCCTATATATTTCAGTTTATATATGGAAGACCCGCATGGCGGCTTTGAAGTTTTCTTTTCTTTCTTTGTGTGTGTGTGTGTGTGTGTGTGTTTGTGTGTGTGTGTGTGTGTGTGTTTGTGTGTGTTGGTGTTTATGTGTGTGTGCGTGCGTGTGTGTGTGCGTGCGTGTGCGTGCGTGTGTGTGTGTGCATGTGCGTGTGTGCACGCGTGCATGCCTGTGCCTGTGTAGGCCTATGTTGCCTGCACGTGCGTGCGTGCACATGTGTGAGCGTACGCCTGTGTGTGTGTGTGTGTGTGTGTGTGTGTGTGTGTGTGTGTGTGTGTGTGTGTGTGTGTGTGTGTGTGTGTGTGTGTGTGTGTGTGTGTGTGTGTATTTGTGCACGTGTGCATCTTTTTTGACAAGAATGTCAGCATGTCACTTCAACATTTCAGCCTGTCTAATGTTGTTATCTCACACGCGCGTTTAAAATAAACAGAAACATAAAATAGATCAGATGACCGAATGGACCTGAACAAAAATGGAAGTACACAATAGAAGCCAATCCAAAACTGTCCACAGCCATAAAACACTTCACAACCGGCTCATCCCGTTGCTTTGCTGCTCTGTATCCACCATTGTATTTTTACATGGGCCACACAAACACATGTCCCCTGTCCATCTCCAGTAATGACAGTTACCTCTGCACAGCGTGATACAAGTTCTATCATTGACTAATGGAAAAACATCGGAATGTAAATATGTGAAGAATACCATCCCACCTTATTCTAGGCATGTTTTACTTTTGCTCTAATGCTGAAGTAGTTCCTTTGCATTTTATCATTGGAAAAAATGCACTCTTTTTAAATGATAATACTGTGTGGAAACATATAACCTTTAGAAAGGTCCTCATTGCATGATCATCTATAAGCCCCTGGCCCTATTGTTCACTGGTGACCCCGATACATCCCAACCTTGAGTGCTAAAGTGGAGATAGATAAGTGTCCTTGTGGAGAGACCAGGCCTAGCACAGCTGCCCAAAATAGACGAGAGTACAACTCCCAGGCCTAATAGGCCACATTCCGATCAGAGGTAGACACCATGTCTACCACCAGCCTGCATGCATGCATGGGGGCAAACAAAAGGCCTGAGAACCTCGAGGAACAGCAGAACATGGCTGATCAATGGAACTCTCTCTCTCTATCCTTCTCTCCCCCACCTCTCTTTCCCTCTCTCTCAACCTCTCTTTCCCTCTCTCTCAACCTCTCTCTCTCTCTCTCTCTCTCTCTCTCTCTCTCTCTCTCTCTCTCTCTCTCGTTGTTTGGTTGTTCTGCAATATCATTGTGTTTGGGTATTCTTTGCAAGCCTATCATATTTTCACAAGTTTCAATGAAGATTCATTGAAGTTTGTCACAAACATAATTTTAGTGAAATTGTCAAGGGACCTACGGGCACGGACATGATCAAAAAGTAACCAGGGGAAGGAGTCAGGTTTGTCAAAATGCATTTACACTACGTTTCTCCCCCCTACATGCCAATTCTTTTTAACTTCAAATGGAAAACTTGATAAATGGGCTACCATGTATCAATTTACATGGAATGCATTGGGTGTGATTAATTACCAGATCCAAAATAAACTACATAAGACAATTGGTGCAAAGCACAACGCACCATATCATATTCTCTGGGCAGCGATACGCCAAACAGCTGATCTCATGTCACTGGACAGTTACGAGAACAGCCAAGCTGTGTTGTTACCTTGGACCACTGACTCTTCTGAATGCCTCTGGCTTTATGTGCTAAATGTAGACTTTGGAATAACTTAAACCTTCAAAGATGACAGTCTTGGAATGTTCTTAAAAATGTTGTACAATGACAGGAAGCTGCAATATAAGTCTACACTCTAAAAAATGCTGGGTTAAAAATAACCCAAAAATAACCCAACGCAAGGTTGAAAATGACACTATCCCAGCATGGGTTGGAATAACCTAACATGCTGGGTTACACATTTTAACCCAACATATTGGGTCATGTTGGGTTATGAAATGTTGGGTTAAAATTGATTAAATCTACCCAATGTTTGGGTTATAAAAGTTAAGTAAAATCTTTGGTAAACCAAAACTCTTACTGCCATGGTTTCCCATCATCTGTGCTAAAGCAATGCTAAATTAATAAATTACTATTTTGTAAAAAAAACAATATAATGGGAAAACAGTGGCAGTAAAAAAATTGATTTACCCAAGTTATTGTATTCATTTAATGTCTTTATGTAATGTTAATTAATAATGGCATAATGCAAATACTACACAAATACAGCTTATAAAGTAGAAAGTCAGTTTATTTAATATTCTAAAAAACAAAAATTAATCAAGCATTCAATTAACAACCACGATCCCAGTAGGTATTAAGGGCAAAAAATAAAAAATTAACACAGAAATAAGCAAAACACTTGGCTTCTAACTGAAATGGCCATAACCATTAAGAAACCTTTCCTGCACCAAAGACTATTTGTCTTGCCTTCAGGCGTTAAATAAAATAAATAAATAAATAAATAATAAAAATAAAATAAAAAACATACGGTAGCAGCCAAAAAGATTACAATGAAATACTGGCAATAAAAAGATAATACAACACACCATACTATAATATGCAGTACGGATAACTCCTTTGAATTGGACTTATTTAAAAGTTTACTGCTTCTATGCGCAAGGGATTTTAAAAAGGTGCAGTGTGTAAGATTGTGTCCAATGTAGGTATTACAGCTACTCTATTCATTGAAACAGTGCTGCGAAATGCCAAAAATTATGTTTTCATGAATAAGTAGTAAACTAATATTTTCGAGGGGAGGGGTAGGATTCGGTGACTAGGGGGTGGGATGGATCTCATCTAATATTTTTTAACACTATAATTATTTTTTTTAATTTTTTACTAAAGACACACACTTAATTAATTAAAACAACACTGACATCCAGAAAGACATCCAGTAGTGTGTGTGTGTGTGTGTGTGTGTGTGTGTGCGTGCTCGTGTGCGTGCACACGTTACTCGCGCTCTCCCTGGCTGTGTGGAGAGTCAGGGCAGGGATCATCATCCCCTCATTCTTATGAGAGAAGACTGCAGCCAGAGGAACACTAAAACGAAGAAATTTCAGCTGTTAGTTCATTGAAATACACATGAAGATCTCTTTTCCAAAATGAGATAAAAGCCATTTAATTCCGGTTTATGAGACCTGCAAAAGAGAACATCTCTCAACTGGTCACCCTTCACTCTTGACTTAATTTGTCTGAATTAACATGTCAGTGCCATAAGAATAGCAATCATTTCTGTGACAAAGTAGAGATACAAGTGCTTTTTAAAAAAAAGTGCACTATAGGATGGTGGCCAGAGTAGGTATTGCAACTATACTGCTCATTGAAACTGCGCGCCCTAAAGCATGGTGGCCAGAGTGGGTATTGCAACTGTTGGCTCTATGGGTGCATTCCAATATACGACCTTGCTTCCTCCACTTGTGCTTGTGGCCTCGCCCCGCCTCCTGGCCCATCCTCCGTGGAGAAAACAATTAGGTTTCCCAGCTGTCAGCCTAGCCACAACAACTTTTAGGGGACTGTTTTTCATTTATCATCCCAATTGCAAAGAAGACAAAGACTTTACAATTGAGCTTTTATGAGATATTTAAATATAATGCTGTTGTCAGTGATGTCATCCCGACATATTACTTCTTGGTACGAGGCCACAAGCAGAAGTGGAGGAAGCAAGGTTGCATATTGGAACGGACTTTATACAGCTAGATTTAAAACAGTATGCACGGGTAATATCTCAATTCTACACAAAAGGCCCTCAATGGCAAACTGAAAGCAAGTTTGAATGACATGAGGAAAACATTAACACCTCATTGAGGAATGAATTAAATGATTAGCCAATCACCTTGAACCAAATTGAACTTCCTGTGCAGTCAAGGCTTAAGAAATCCAAGCATGTGCCTCCAATTCAGCTAGGGGCATTCATATACTTTTTAACCTACAGCACCATCTTGTGTTCATATTGTGTAATAACATTCTTTAGAACTAAGTATTTGTATTTGTATTTGTAGTTTTGTGAAATACACAAAATACTGGAGGAAAGTATTTTGATACAAAATACAAATACATGTAATTCACTTATATGAAATAAAAATACAAAATAGTATTTTGTATTTCAAAATGTATTTCAAATAGATGTAATAGCAATACTGCCCATCCCTGCCGTGCGTACTGTACACATATTGTGCTCATATTTGCGCTGGTTTCTACGATGGCTTGATAAATGAGGGCCAGTATGTTTTGCATACATTTACAATATCTTACTCACCTCTAGCAAATGTAGACGGTTCCCATCCAGCAGCAAGGAGTGCCCGGCTGTCTCCTCAGCTGCGGAGATAAACACACAACAACAAAAAAAATCAACATCCTCCTCAGTCAGCATGTCTTTATGGGAGACGGTGGCAATCAAACTAACATTATGGAAACATATTTATACAACAAGAATTCATAGGATAAGTATAATTGCTAGCTTGGAGCTAACATTTGCACTGCCAGACTCATATCAGAGAACAGCTGGAAACACAACAGAAAGAATTTCTAATTAACAGTGGGAGATACACACCATTTTATGTCATTGACATACATCTTGTGTAGATTTCATATTCAACTCACCTCTAGCAACTTAAGACAGCTCCTATCCAGCAGTAAGGCGTACCTGGCTGCGCACACACAACAAAAAGATGACTAATATCCATCCCTGATTGACAACATGCAATTCAGACGATTTTTTTTTGGTATTTGAAACAAGATATATCCAGTAGTGCTCAATAAAATTACAAGGACGTTTCGGGAGGCCATAGTAAAGGTATAGAAAGCCAACAGACCCAACAGGCCTGCAATGCATGGTACTCTTACACTGCTATTTTTATGAGCAATACTGTACATTTTGTGTAGATTTATCAAAATCTGCTCACCTCAGCATATTTAGGTATGTACTGAAACCAGACAGCTTCCATCCAACAGCAAGTGTCTTGGGTAGAGTAGAGAGTAGAACTGGGTAGCTGTAAAACAGAATAATGCACAGCATAACATGACTATGCTGATTACCCATGTGAGAAATATGTACTGCTAGATCTTTGACAACAAATGTGTGTAGATTCATAAAACTTCACTCAACTCAAGCATCTCTATGCAGCTCCAGTTTAGCAACAAGGACTCCTTTGACACATTCATGTTGTGTAGATTTGTAACATTTTACTCACCTCTACCAACTCTATCTGGCTCCCATCTATCAGCAAGGAGTCCTGGCCATCTTCTTTGCTGCGAAAGAGAGAATAACACACAACATAAACACTATGGGTCTCAGGATAAAATATGAAACTTAAACAAATAGATTTTTGACATTTAAAAATACATAAGCTACATTTTGTGTAAATTCATTCAATTCAAGTTTGCTCACCTTCAGAAACCGACTAGTTCCACTTATTTTCAGACATGGTCGCGTACAGTAACAAGACAGCTCCACCCAGCAACAGGCTCCCTGGCTATCTTTTCAACTGCAAAGCAAAATATAACACAACATAAACATTAGGCTATTCATCTCTGATAAACAGTGTGAAACAGACTGACATTTGAAACACACATACAACTTTTAAACTTAAACCCACCCAGTAGCCTACCTCATTTCTATCTTTTGATTTATCTTAGAGATGTATACACAATAATGGGAGCGTACCTATGTTCCCCGGGTCCTATGTTCACCGGGTCTTATGTTCCCCTGTCTTTGGATGCATTATATGTTTCCAAGTTTTCAAATTGTGCCCTTTCAAAAACCATCCCTAAACCTAACCTGTCAGAAATGCAATGTTTCTGAGTTGTAAATTTGTGCCCTGACCTTACTAACTGACCTAACTAACTGTATCATTGGCCCTGACCATCCCTAAACCTAACCTGTCAGGTGCAATAACAACCTGCGCTTTGCCAGTCTACTTGGAAGCAGCAGGGAACATAGGACAAAAGCTAAAACAGCACACACACACACACACAAGTTCAAAACATGCTTCCTTGACAACCCCCTTTTACATGAACATGAAAAGGGCAACATGGGTGTATCATTAATGTATATCTAAACAACTCTAGCCTCAACAAAGTAACATTTGTTGCTAGCACGTTAGCATGTATGCTAGCGGCATTTTAAAGCAGAGAAAAGTAGCTAGTTTTTTTCCCTCTGGTGTTAGATGCCATAGAGTGTGATATTAACTGGAAAAGTTATGGCTAAACTTACATCAAAACGAATTCATAATGAAACAGAGTTCGTTTCTACAGTAAACCAAGCACCCAATGAAGCAGACATTTTGCAACAAACTTGCAAACAAACCATGATTCTTGTTGTTAACCCGTTAGCATAACGCTAACCGTTAGCATAATGCTAACGGCATTAGTAAACCAGACTGCTGGTGTTAACTTCAGATGCCACTGATGTAACTCGAACGGGACATGTTATACACTTAAAAACGAAGTTACATTTATAATAGAGTCAATTTCTAACAAGAAACTAAGCTCCCAACGAACTGAACATAGCTGTGAAGTGGCAGTGGGACCTACCATAACTGTGTGTAGCATGCGAAGTCATTTCAAATCACTATAGCAACCATAAACAATACAACGGTTTTGCTCTCCCCTGTCAATTACGTATTGAAATTATGAAAAAAATGACATGATGGGACTAAAACAATCAACTTACCTTACATAGGACTTTAATTTCACCGACTTCTTGAGCATTTTCTGCAGCGTGGCCCATATTGTCAGTTGAAATTTGAAACAATCATTCACTGACATCAGAGCAGTCTCGTAACCCAATGAAATGGGTTACTGGCTGGGTTAACATTATGGGTTAAAACTACCCAACCCGTACCTAACCCAGCGTTTGGGTTACAAAAATAACCCAGCATTTTCAAGAGTGTATAATAATGATAAGTCTATAATAAGTCTACTAAAAAAAAGTTTTACTAGAACGTTTTATCCTTCCGGCTTTCCCTTCACAATAAGGTTAACCCCCACATTTGCAACAGGTAATGTCCGGGGATCAAGTGCAGAAACAATGGAAGCGGCTTGATGAAATCCTCATCTGCCACTGGAAACTGGCATCTCTATCGCAGCTCATGGTCCCATGATGCCGTGGTGCAGTGCCCAGGTAGCCAAGACTGCATGGACTCATGCACTAGAGCAAGGTTGCCAGATGAGGCGGATGATTTCCAGCCCATAAAATGCTCAGAACCCACCTGGAAGCACTAAATCCCACCCAATTCTATTGATTTCTATGGCCATTTTTTTCCCGCAGACAGTCATCCCAAGCAGCCCAATTGGGCGATAAACTGCCCAATCTGGCAACACTGCACTAGAGCTGAGCTGCATGCTCTCTTTTCAATCCTTGTGTACACATTGACAGCCTAGTCGGGCTTAATTGCAGCTTATTCGCTAGATAATTTGTCTGTGTCTTTAGGTAAAGATGACTTACGGTGACTGATATGAAGGAGGCCACGGGGGCCAATTTTGGTGTGCGCCACGCGGCTTTCTAATCTCCCCGGGCCCCCTCTTCCTGTCGACAAACTCAACAAGTGAACAGAAATAAGATAATCAGTCATTTAGCAGGTTGTTGAAGTGGAATACCGGTAGTATTACACCCCAGGCTCCAGGCCGCTGTCTTGCCTGGGTTGTGTCAGATTTGATCTCAGGCCCTCTAGGCCTGGTCTTCTAAGACATGCACGCACGCACGCACGCACGCACGCATGCATGCATATGCACACACACACATACACATGCTCTCGCTCTCGCTCTCTCACTCTCGGCACAGACACACAATCTCTTACTGTGTTGCTCTCTCTCTCTCTCTCTCTCTCTCTCTCTCTCTCTCTCTCTCTCTCTCTCTCTCTCTCTCTCTCTCTCTCTCTCTTTCTTTCTCTCTCTCTCTCTCTCTCTCTCTCTGTCTCTCCACACTTTATCTGTCTCCCTCCGCTTGTCTTTCTCTCAAGCTCACTACCCACACACACACACACACACACTCACCCACATACTGATATGAGCACCTACAGCTGTCTTTCTATTTTGGAGCAGGTTTTGACAGCGACATATCTCTCTTGCCACCACCACGACCACCCCCGCCCTCCAGCCCTGACGCCTGAACCAGAACAATAGCCACATGCTCACGTAAACTTTTAAACTTAGAAACCAGGCAGACTGCGAGACACAGGGCAGCCATGCCTCCGCAATCCCACTGTTGCCACTTGGTAAGCTCAGCGAAGACCGACAGGGTTAACAAGGCCTTGGACACACACCAGCTAAACAAACACAGGCGGGATTGGTTCTCTCCGAACATCAGAGAGAGCAAGAGAGGCTCCCGAATTTCTAAAAACATGCTTCATTGTTGTGTTGTTGTTCTTACTTATTTATAAGTGTTTGATGACTTATGCCTCTTTTCCACTACTTGTTTCATGGTGGGCCTACAGTTCGACACAGCGCAACTCGGCCACCACTTTTTGCTTTACAATTGAGCTGTGCCGTGTCTATTCGAAAAGCAAAAAGAGGCGGCCGAGTTGTGCTTTATCGGGCTGTAGGCCTACCAGAAAACCGGCAATGGAAAACATTTTTTACATCTCTTCTCTTTTTTTACATCCAGAGGACTTGTAAGGCTCATACCTTGACAGAACATTTCATGGGAAAGCAATTTGTTTGGTGACCTCAATATTATCAAGTGACTCAAGTGACTGTGAGGATGCATTTTTATGTTTTATATGCATTTTTTATGAAGTATCTACGTTTCCTTCAACCCTCATTGTTTACTTACAAATTTGCCAATCCATTTCCTCCGAATACAAATATATTTTTATGAGGTCACACACATGCCAGCAGCAGTCTGCATGATCCCACCCCTCATCGTCTTCTCCTCCTCCTCTTCCTCCTCCTCCTCCTCCTTTTCCTCCCACCTTTCCTCCTTTTCCTCCCACCTCTCCTCCTATTTCTTCCTCCTACTCATCTCTTCTTCTTCCTCCTCCTCTTCCTCCTCCTCCCCCTCTTCAAGTCTCCTCTTTTCCTCCTCTCCCTCATGCTCACAGTCATATGCCTTTTGTCTTTCCACAGACGGCCAGAGATGAAGGCTGTCTAATGGTACGGAAAAGCAACTGGCCATCGGTGGCAGGGAAGCTGACAAGGGGGGACAAAGGGTCAGTTGTCCCGGGCCCAAGGAGAGAGGGGGCCCAGAAATGGGTTTTCATTACATTGTATGTATTGGATGGGGTCCCTTTCAGATGACTTTGCCCTGGGCCCAGCAAAAGCTGTCAGCGGCCCTGTCGGGGGGTATGAGAGTTCGGATGAGACCAGCATGGGATGGGAGTTTTCTGGACTGTGCCAGCACAGGCTCTGTTTGGTGTGTTCCAGCATGAAACCTCCGTTAACCGTGGCCTGGCATTCCACAGGGACACTGCATCAAAGAGCCAGGGAATTCTGGGATTGTGTGTGAGCTGCTCTCTCTGGCTCACTCTAAAGGCCCTGGGGGGAGCAGGGACTGGGGGGTGGGGGGGCAGACACCTGTCTGTCTCCCGGGGTAACTAGGCCCCGGCCGGCCCGCAGACACAAAACACACACACACACACACACACCCACACACACACACACACACACACACACACACACACACACACACACACACACACACACACACACACACACACACACACACACACACACTGGTTAAGAGGGTTAATAGAAATGGTGTGCATTTGTGCAAACAACAACTACACATGCATGGGCATACACACACACATACACAGCAGGCACAGGCAAGAACACTGACAGAGAGAGATGGGAAAGTATGTCACCCTAAACAATGTGATACATGACATCAGCCCAGACACACGCTGTAAAAGAAAGCGAGAGACACAGAGGTATTTGTTTATAGCAAATTGCTATTAATATCCATTAGTACTGCTATTAATAAGTTCAAAACCGCCTTCCAAAAACAGAGCACATGCCTGCTGATGTCTTAATTTGCTTAAATATGCTGATGTTGGGCCCTGCCGTGGCCTAACGGTAGGGCGCTCGTCTGCCATGCGGCCAACGATTCCCAGCCCCGGGTCCTTTGCTGGCCCTTGCCCATCTCTCTCTCTCCCCGCTTCCTGTCACCATCTTCACTGTACTGTTATAAATAAAGACAAAAAAAATCTTTTAAAAAAAGATATGCTGATGTTGAGTAGGCAGGGCAGATAACACCTAACCTGACTCTGGCCTATTGGTATGCTTCTCCTTCATCTTCACGATACCATCTGGGTATCCCCCACAAGTGACACCTTATCAAATGATGCTCCTTATCAAAAATCCTGATTGGATAAACAATCTGTTGATCATCTTTACTGATGTGCCACTTCAGCCACTCACTCTGAACTCAACTCGTGACCTGCTGAGAACTACAGGAAGAAGAGCCCTAACGCCGACCATCTATGGAAAATCCCACCCAGCGATCCTGATTGGCTCATTTGTTGAAAAAGGATTCTGACGAATCTCAGATGGTTGCGAGAGGAAACCGGAACGCCCTCGCTGCAGTTTGACAAACCGCTGCTAGACGGCGTACATCAGGTGAGATAACAGCAGCCTCTCCTATGTCCTATCCTGTTCCTATCTCTTTTCCAAGCCTGTCACAACCAAAAAGCAAACTAGGCAATTGGCTAGGTAATAACTGGTTATGCATTTGTATATTTAAATGACAGCAATGTGAGTGAGCCCAAACCTCCTTCATTTTAAGAGTGTACCATCACACCGGTGTGACGGGAATGTTCAGACAGTGAAAGTTCTATAGAATTCTGGGCGCCATTTTAGAATCTTACATTGTTATAGAACGCATTCTTTTTATAGAATGTTCAAAAACCCACACCCTTAAACCAAAAAATGTGCAATGATGCTAGATCAAAATCTTTGTAGAGGCACCCTTCTTTCCCAGTAGTCAAAAAGATGAAAGGATCCCTCTTTGCCTAGGAACCCCAGATACCTTGAAACGGCCCTGCTCCCTTCTCTTGCTTTCCCATTCTCCCGTCCGCCTGGATGCCCAAATAACATATGATATGACCAGGGACGCTGACAGGGGGAACAAAGGGGTCAGTTTTCCCGGGCCCTGGGAGATAGGGGCCCCAAAATTGGGCTCCATTATTATCGAATGTATTGGGTGGGTGGTCCTTTCAGATGACTTTGTCCTGGGCCCAGCCAAAGCTATCAGCGGCCCTGGATATGACTCACAGGGGTTAATGGGCTCTGAGTTGTTTGCTTTGCTCTTGGCATTGAGAGATACTTGAGAGTCCTGACAAGTGGCCCTACGGTAACTGGCATGGGGCCAGGCATCTCGACTCTCCCCAGCGGCCCAGAATTCTGTGTCCTGCCTGCCACCCTGCACTGTTGTTCCAATCAGTGATAAGAGGTGGCCCATCATGAGCCAGTGGTCAGTAACATTGTCCAGGTGCCAGACTTTTAGGCTGGTTTCAGGATGATTAAAATAGGTTAAGGTTCACTGCTAATGACTGTCCGTGCAAGACCTGACATAGATTAGGGACAGACATATTTACAGCTGAAGACGTCTTATAGGTGCAGTAGGTTTACCTGACTCTCGCCAGATGGGTTCCGCACGAAGTTGAGTGGATATACGCGAAGGTCTGGCAAGATTCAGACTAGTATAGGTAGCTTTTTTAGATGATCATCATCAAATGAATGCGTGGCCTGTACACAAACATGAACTTTTTTGAATATTGACCACCACCTCTTTACATTGCATTCTAAATGTAGGACATCCTCCATATTCATCATCCAAATTCAGCAACAGCACATAATTTCTTGGTTACACTTGCTGTGACTTGCTCACAACATCTTCATTAGTTTTTGATCCTGACAACTTTGAGGAAGGAATGGGAAATCCCCATATCAAAAGTAGCTCTTGTGAGTTTTGCAAAGAATGCCTGATGCGACAATAGCCGTAGGCTACCAACCAAAAGTTTTTAAAGTCCCCCACATCTAGGCATATTCAAGGATAAAAAAAATATTTAGTCACTCTTGTTGGTGGGCAACCAGCTCTCCAAACGTCAAAGGTGATTTAACAAGACATGGGCATGAATTCTGGAAATACACTATTAAAAACTATCACACAGTGCAGCTTTAAGTGGAGTCAGACGTTCCTTCTGGGCCTCTGTCGCCATCTGCTGATTAATTATTTAATGGCCTATAGGCCTTGTTTGGCAATGCCCTAAAATCACAGGATTCTGGTGCAAAACTGAATTTTCAACTTTAAGCAACTGAACATTTTAAAGGGTCACCAAAACATGTCTTGTACTGATATGCTTTAAATATGTTAAATACTTTATTTAGAATACAGATATGCAATTGTCTCAGAACATACTATGACTATTTAAGGCTAAGGCTATTTAAAACAAACAAACAAACAAACAAACAAACAAACAAACAATCAATTAGTGAATCAATCAAACAAACAAACAAAAACAAGGATGGGACACAATCCAAGCCAGAAAAAAACTCAACATACCTTATTAAATATGGCATGTCCCTTTAAATGACCGTCATGATTTTCTTATTTCCGGGTTTTGGTTTCTTGCCATTCATTGGCTGCCACCGTGCTCTACACATAGCAAACCCAAACCCAAACCCAAACCTTATGCCATTCAAAATGCTGTTTGACTGAAAGTCAAAAACTGACACTGCAATTCTTTACTAAAGACGCACCAGTAAGTTCAAGGAGGCGTGAAGAATTGGTTTTGATTTGTGATTTTATGACAACATTTCGACATCCAATTGGATAGTCGAGCACCTTGCACGAGGAGCATAGTGGAGCACTTCGGTAAGAAATGAGATTGAACACTTGTCATTCTGTATCCTTTCATTCTATAAACTTAAATGCTACCGTAACAGTTGCAACATGTAACGCAACATGTAACGGCCATTGTGAATGCTTGTTACTTTGTAAAATAGAACGCCTTAGCAGACATCCGCAGTAAAATATACAAGCATAATCTGTCAGTCGACTCTTGTTATTAGTGCTATGTCATCATGAAGTTGTCTTTCGCCTCCAGACCTTCGACACAACACTAGCCTACAGCGAACGTCCACAAGACTTTCCAGTTGTGGCACAACCTGCCAGCACTAGCACTGACATTCTTGGGGGCTCAGTCGCAAGGGGAGAGAGAGAAAACACCTCAGTTCAGCCCTGCACAGGATCATGGCTTCAACAGGGATTCCAGAGGACGTGCTCAGAAATGAGAAACTTATCAAGAAACTCGTGGAGATAGCAAAGGATGCTGCCCTTATGAATGGCATTCTGATGCGGACCAAAGAAACGCCCAATGACTCGGAGGTTGGTTTGACAGTGGTTGTTGATGCTTTCTGGTTTCAGCCATGACAAAAGTTTGACCTCAGTATTACTTATTCAGCAGTTTGCACAGTAGGCTACTGGTGCACTTATAAATATTTTGTAATTGACAAAAGATGTTGTAAAAAAGTCAGTTGCAAGGAAGCAATGTCATCAGTTCAAGCACTGACATATCTTTACTAGCAAACTGTAGTTTGACCAATAACCTCATTGCAGTGAAATGCATTGACATTTTGGCTTGAAGATTGTAGGAGAATGAGTGGAATGAACTGTGATCTACTCATACAAGCGTGAATGCACAAAGACTCGTGTGGAATTTTACGCCACTGTTTTGTCCCTGGGTTTAGGACCATTAATTCCGTTTGGATAGTCAGCAGCAACTACTCTGTCCTTAGTGGGCCCAAAAACCTGCATGAGTGTGTGATTGTGTATCTTTACTGATTACATATTGACAAGTTTGATCCACACTTACAGCTGTGTGGAGCAAGGCACCTACCGTAGCACCATATTGCTCCAGGGACTGAAACCAATCCCCTGTGAATAAGTCGCTTTGAATGAAAGTGATAGTTGAGGACCTTATAATGCAAAGTCTCTCTCTCTCTCTCTCTCTCTCTCTCTCTCTCTCTCTCTCTCTCTCTCTCTCTCTCTCTCTCTCTCTCTCTCTCTCTCTCTCTCCCTCTCTCTCTCTCCTGTTGCTGCAGGTGGTAGGCTTTGCTCCGTTCGCGCTGTTCCCCTCCCCGGTGCCCAGAGCTCTGTTCCAGCAGGCGTTGGCTGTGCAGGTGCATTTCAACCTGCTGGTGGACAAGATCAGTCAGAGCCCAGACTTCCTGGAGGAGGCCCTGGCTAGGTACAGCAGTATGATTTAAAGTTGAATAAAGTAGAAGTAGTAGTACTCTCACAAATGTAATTAAATCACTAGTGGTATGGCATTACATGGTTTCAACTTTGTAATATCATACTACTAGTGTTGTAATTACATCTGTAAGAGCACTTCTAGTTTTACTTTATACAACTCTCGTTGTCATTTAGGTGTAATTTAGAAGGAGGCCGTTTTTATTTTATCCACTACAATGTGATTACTTTATAATAATATTTTTCTTATTTCTTTTCTTCCGTTCCTCTCAAGCACATTGAATGACAGTTGTGTATGATGATAATGTTTTATAAAACACTATAGCTATTGCTATTGGTATACAAGGTAACTCTGGTAATGATGGTAGTGGGACACCCATGGCCTAATGGTTAGGGAGTTAGTTAAGTGTAATATAAGTTTGGGCTATATGGTTTTATACATCTGTGTAGAGACATCTGTGTGTATAGTTTGTGAAAGTTTGACTGATCATTTCAGAACTGACCTGTCTGTTGTAAAATTAGCGTATGGAAAGTTGCATCCAATGATTTATAACGTTGGTTTAATTTCCCCAATTTAAAGTACAATCAAGGTGGATGAATTCACGGCAAAGCTGTTCAGCATACACAGACAGGTTCTTCAGGAGGGCTGTGCACAGGTAAAGTACATGTAGAGATTTTTCAATCTTCCTCCATTTCTCAGAATCTAACTGATTTATTGGTTGAATTCCATGTGTGCTCCAGGCTTGACCCTATTCTGCATAAAGGGGTGAAAATGGAACACAGAATTGAAGGCTTTTTGGGACTCTCCCTTGTTAATCTCACATCTGCATTGGAGTGACTTCAGTGTCTGCGTCAATGACGTTTTTTGTGCTCAGGCGTCAGTTGGTACAACCACAGCTAATGCCAATTAGTAATTGGTAATTAATGTACTGCAATGAATATGCTTCTTAGACAATCCACTAAAACAAAATAGATAATCTAATCAATAGTGGGATTAGCTGCAACTGCATCACCCTGGTGCTACCACTAAAATGTCATTGACCCGTCTTTGTATATTAGCTGGCGGGCCACTCTTCTAAATGTTGTTCTGATGAACCTTCTCCTCTAGTCTGAACTAAGTTTTCTCTCTTTCTTTTCCCTCCACAAGTCAATCACCCTGGGGCTCAACCGCTCAGACTACATGCTGGATCAAGCGGAGGATGGTGGCACTTCTCTGAAGCAAATCGAGATCAACACCATCGCTGCCAGCTTTGGTGGCCTCTCTTCACGCACACCAGATGTCCATCGGTAAGCTCGCTATAGTATTGTTTTGATAGATCAGTCAATTGGTGCCACAGACTCGCCTGGCCTTGAGGAGTTGAAATACTAGCCTTTTGGTGCAGGTGGGATGTCCACCATTTCACCATTTGCTGAAAAGAAAGTACATTATAGCTACTTTGCGATGACATTACCCTGAGTCTTAAAGGTGCAGTTTGTAGAATTGCAGAGTTGTGTAAAGAAGAAGTAGAAGTACTCTTACAGATGTAATAATACTATTGGAATGATATTACATGGTTTCAACTGTGTAATACCACACTACTAGTATTATAATTACACCTGTAAGAGTGCTTCTTCTTGTACTTAATACAACTCTGCAGAATTGTGGTAACAATTTGGTACATTTTGGTAACAACAATATATAGTAGAGGCTGTGCGTGAAACGCTTCACTGACTGAATGGCTCACCGACTGAACCACGTCTTTGAATGTGGATGTGGTAAATAATGTGTGTCTACTACTTCTACAGGCACATCCTGCAGGTTGCTGAGCGGATAGAAGAGCAGAAGAAACTCCTTGACAACAACCCTGCAGCTGGTCTGGCCAGGGGCATAGCCAAGGCCTGGGAACTTTACGGCTCAGAAAAGTGAGCTTGGTTAGCAGTTATTTATACAATATGTTGTTGCTGTTGGAGCAATATAATTTTGTTATTTTTGTCTAAAAATAGGATTTCCTGATGACGATGAAATATTGAACAGATGGATCCATGATTGATTTTGGAAAGCAAATCTGCTGAGCTGTAGACGATATGGCAATATGAAGAGCTGACTGGACTCTCTTTGCAGGGCGGTTGTCATGTTTCTGGTGGAGGACACCCAGAGGAACATATTTGACCATCGCTACGTGGAGAACGAGCTGTGGAAGAGGTGAGGGTATCAGTGAGAGTCCATTCCTTCATAGTACTGCATGAGCACTAGGGTTTAATCCCGGGACCCGGGATTCCCGGGAAATCTGATCAAAACAATTTCCCGTTTCCCGGGAAAGCCATGACGGGAAACCGGGAAAAAAAATTAAGTGCGTGTCTATTTGTTGTCCCAGCAACATAAGCAACAGTGCCATCTAGCAGCGGTAACACTTCAGGCTCATTTAAGCAGCAGCAGTACAGGCCCATTTCAGCAATGTCTGAGGTGCGCGGTTGACGTATTATTTCATCCGCAACCGCTTCTCAGAATTTCTAATCCACCCGCCCTAATGTTTTTTCTCCAATTTCCAAAACCGAATCCGCCCGCCATCCGCCTATTAGGCCTAGTTTTTAGTAGGCCTATTTAAGATGCCTGAGGCACATAGTCGATCGTCTTTTTCAAGCAGTGCAGGTAATTTACATCTTGCCAGCCCATGTTTAAAAAAAATCTCTAACTTATAGCGATTCCCAACTTGTCTCCACCCATCGCACAACGTGAAAATTGAAACGTGTGGATGCTTTAATGCAGCCTAAATTTTAACAGTTTAAATACATCCAGTCCAAGCAGCACAATCGAAACTATTGGCTATCTAGCTTACAAGTTTGGATGGTATCCAATAAGACGAGTCAAGTGTCTTGCGAAGAGTGCAGAGAATTACGTCGCGTGTGTGTGTGAGCGAGAGAGGGTGTGAGGTGGAATGTGACGGAGGTCATCTTGCACCTGTTCACCCCCCTCGGGGATCGAACCTGCATCCTCGTCAACTACAACGGTTCGGCAATGGGAGACACAGTACGATACCGCTGGGCCAAGAGACTAGTCTCTCGGCCCAACGGCACGAGACTGTATGAGGCTATCGGAGGGAGGTTTACCAACGTTCCACGCCAACTCTGTGCTAGTTAGCCTCCGTTACACTCTCCCCCTTAAACCTCACTCCCATCCGGGTCACGGCACCACTGTGACGGAGGTCATCTTGCACCTGTTCACCCCCCTCGGGGATCGAACCTGCATCCTCGTCAACTACAACGGTTCGGCAATGGGAGACACAGTACGATACCGCTGGGCCAAGAGACTAGTCTCTCGGCCCAACGGCACGAGACTGTATGAGGCTATCGGAGGGAGGTTTACCAACGTTCCACGCCAACTCTGTGCTAGTTAGCCTCCGTTACACTCGCACAACGTGAAAGTTAACGTGTATGCTTTCATGCAGCCTAAATTGTACCAATTTTGCCTCCTCCCCAAGCAGCACAATCGAAACTATTGGCTATCTAGCTTGCAAGTTTGGCTGGTCTATCCAACAAGATGAGTCAAGTGACATATGTCTTGCGAAGAGTGCAAGCGTCGCTTTGTGTGTGAGCGAGAGAACTAGAGAGAGAACGAGAGAGAGGCGCTTCCCAAAATCGCTCTGCAGAAAGGGCAAGGCGATGTCTCCAAATATTAGACAAAATGCAGCTTATTTTAGTTAAGTAGACATCAGGAAAGTATTTTGTTTAGTTGCAAAGCCGAGCTGATTGGTTCATATTGCTCTGAAAGACACTGAAGTCTATGCCTATATTTTAATGGGTTTATTATGCGCGCAAGGTCACCTAACTGTAGTGACGCCCGGTGCTATTACCAGAGGAAAACGATAGCACTTGGGCAAACGGTAAAGTCAGTTTAGCCATGCATACCTGCCTATGATGAACCAGTTTTCTTGTTTGAAAAAACACTCTTCCTGGCGCTAAAGCAAACTGCCATTTCTGACTGACCCAGATGAAATCCCATGCACGGAACTCCACTATTCACCCCTTGCAGATGACATCGTATAGGCTATATTTCCCACCGCTTATCACAGTAGCCGACAGTGAAACATTGTTCTCATGAAGCTGGCGGTAGACGTGTATACTATCCACAGGTGGAGGACAATGTGCCATGATTTGTGCACAACCTCAAACACAATTCCTTAATGGAGAATAGCCAACCCACTGTTGCATCAAACTTATAGGTGAAAGTCGTGAGCTCCACCAACAATCCACCGTCATTGATAAGCGCTGCATGCTGCGCACAGGCTATCATCTTACACTTCTTTATTATTGTGTTGGTGGATAGGAGAGCTTAATCTTAATTCCTTTCTCCCAATAATACAAACAGTAACAACTTGATACAAAATGCCATTTTGGGAGGAACAGTTGAATTATAGCCTCTACATGACTAGATAAAAAAATTTGAAGAAAAAAAAAAAAAAAAACGGGATTTCCCGGGATTCCCGGGAAATGGGCCGTCAGATCCCGGGATTTGATTCATGCCATTTTCGGGAAAAATATTAAACCCTAATGAGCACTTCCCCAAAGGTGGGCAAGTTTCCTTGGACTGCTCCTTGATTACCGATTGGAATTTATGCACCCAAGTCTCTCATGCCTTAAGGCGCGATACCAACTTTCAAAAGTACACTTTTGACCGACAGTGAACAGTCACTGTCGTAGTAAATCATTTACAGCTAATGTAAATGTGAAACATGCAAAATTGTCATGCTTTTGGTAGATGGACTTTGTTTTCTGCACATCTAACTACACCTATCTCTTAACTCTGTCTGTCTGGTTACTTTGTAGAAATATTACTGTCATTCGACGGCAGTTTGAGGACGTCTGCCAGACTGGCTCTTTGGCTGAGAACAAGAGGCTGTTTGTGTAAGTCGTCATAAGGGGTGACATTATATCCAGAGAGCAATGTCAGCAGCACTATTAATAATGGGAATGTATGGTTGCTAATTCTTGATTTTCCTATATCTTCTCCTTTCAGGAATGGACAGGAAGTGGCTGTTGTGTACTTCCGCAATGGATACATGCCACAGAACTACAGTAATGAGCAGGTCTGGATAAACACTGACACCCTCATGCCTTTCTAACTTGTGTCTGAGCTTTGTCCCCAGAGGTCTACTTCAACACTTTCTTTCAATGCACACAGATTGCACAGCTATAATGTAATCATGTCCGAACATCAGGAAGGCCCATTTAAAGTGAATAGAAAAGCTTGCACCATAGTAGAGAGTCGTATAATGAACCCTTTTACGCCTAAAACACCTGCAGAAAACACCTGCTAAACGCCCAAGTCATTTTTGGGAAAAGGTACCGTCAGCCTATAAAAACCTAAATATCTCAGCCTCTGAAGCACATAAAAACCTGCCTGAGCGAGCCTGATGACGCACTGAGGCGAAACACGTTCGCTCTAATAAAACTAGCATAAAGTCAAGAAAGTGTGCGGTAGACTTCTTTCTTTTGATGAAATAAAGTGCATTTAAAAATTAAGATCTGGATTTTGTATTAGAAATGTTCATTCAGCTCTTACATACCAATTTTGTTTTTAATTTAAATATCTCAAATCTCATGAGCCTGAAAGTGGCCTCATGCAGCTCTTTGCGCTAGGGTCAATGTTGCGCTATGCAGCATCCAGCATAAATGGGTTAACAACACAGTTAACAACAAAACAGAATGATAAGGAAATAGTAGTAAGCTGAAACTGGCATTCTGTTATTGGTACTCCACATGCCAGGAGGGCTGATGCAGGTCATATGTGGGGTGGTTGTCGCTGTCTCTAAGGTTTAACCAGAGACGATCTAAATGCATAGAATTAAAGAATATTTGGTTTAACCATCCATTCTGTTCCCCCCATGCTGCAGTGCTGGGACGCCCGTCTTATGATGGAGAGGTCGCTGGCGGTGAAGTGCCCCGACATCCGCACCCACCTGGCGGGCACCAAGAAGGTGCAGCAGGAGCTGGCCAGGCCAGGGGTGCTGGAGCGCTTCCTCCCCAACCAGCCGGACGTGGTGGCCGAGATCCGGGCCACCTTCGCGGGACTCTACACCCTCGACATGGTCAGATTCAGTTACTTGCGTATCTGACTTGATGACAACGATACTTAAAGGGACACTCCACCCATTTGCATTAGGCTTTCCATTGCTAGACACCCAGTCATACTTTTGAATGGTCGTGCAACACTCTCTCAATTCCCCCTGAGACAGGAGAAATTCACCTCTCAACACTTCCTCCTACAATGATGTAAAAATCGTCATTTTGCATCATTGTAGGAGGAAGTGTAAGAGAAGGTGGATTTCTGTTGAGAGTACAAGCCTTTTTCCCACCCTTTCAACCCCACCCGGTTGGACCTAATGTGCTAACAGACCTGATCACAGATCAGTGTGCCAGTGCTTTTGAAATCACTGACATTAGGCGCGTACGAGTTTGTTGCGAGCGTCGATGTTGCGAAAGGCACGTGAGCGAGAACTTGTTGTCACGATGTGGGTGTTATTAAATACAGCGCATTTACAGTCGGCCACAAATATGAACGAGACTATGAGTTCGCACCGGTTTGCTCTACTAACACACCACGTGTGAGGAGTGGGGGGACAGGCAGTGAGGAGGAGCTGAAGTGGGGACCTGCGCAAACTTGTGTAGAGGTGTGAGACAAGACCCATATACACACGTGAGTGAGTTGTTGGCCAACCAGTTCATGGGCGCGTGACCTCGGAGGCAGTCCGCCGACGAGCGTTGAAGGGGATAAGCAACTGCAGAAGTTGCAAGATCTGACTGCAGTCGCATGCATCCCGATAGTTTGACACCATGTAACATGTCACCTCGTCAACGCAACATCGACGAAATTTCGAAGTTTGACAGGAAATCTAACCGTCATGCAGCATTTTCATCCAGGGTGCATTGCTGTCTACATGCGCATGTATGCGTTGACGTGAACTCGTACACGCCTATTGAGGCTCCAGTAAGTCACTGGCAGAGCTGCCTGGGTGTGGCCTGTGGAACTTGAGCATTGCAATGCATTATGGGGATTGTTGTCACAAATCCACAAGCACTAAAAAGTCATTTTCTGCCTTTTCTCGGCCAAGAAGGCACCAAAATGTATGCTACTATTCTATTACATATATGATCCACTTTATATACATAGTCATGTCTCCACCGGTGGAATGCCCCTTTAAGCACATCATTCTATCGGATCCTAACGTTCGATACTATTGATGCTTCAGCACGTCAATTCGGCTTTTTTATGTTGTGATGTTGACATTGGTATAGAATTCGATTTTTTGGGGTGTTGGAAAAAAACTGAAATGCTGGATTGTATTATTCGAAAATGGCTGGCAAACAATGAGTTAATTGATACATTTTAAGACGAATGACAGTCAACCTATGTGCTTGACAATGGGAAATAATGCAAGATAACCAATGTTTTGTATGTGTGTTCAGTGTTGTGACTATCCTATATCACTGCTCTGACTATTTGCTATAGGTTCGAGAAATAGCCTCCATATTTTTCCTAAGAAAGGATAATTTTGCAGCCAAGCAAATTACTTTAAAAACAATAACTTGCTGCATACATTATGATCTTAATTTTGATATAATTATTTTGCATTTCCATTCTGAGAACGTCAGTGGTTTTTAATGGTAAGCTATTTTAAGGATGCCCATGAGTGAAAGGTATGCTTCGCCCTTTTTGTAACTCAACAGGGAGTAGAAGGAGACAAGACCGTGGACATGGCTTTGGCTAAACCTGACCTGTACGTCCTGAAACCACAAAGGGAAGGAGGAGGTGAGTTATACAGCAGGCTCACATTTAATCCCTCAAGTTTGAAGCAGAAAATTATCCACACTAGTTTTTGACAGTTGAGTTGTTTGACTGTCTACTAACAAAGAACTTCAAGCCTACCAAAGAGCACAAAACAATCTAGCTACTTTTAAAGCTTAGGTCAAACGACATTGCCATTTCAGGCCTAAGGCCTTGGGCAAACATATGTGTCTGTCAAGCTATGATGATGGGCGTGTCTGACTGACGTGCTGTCATAGTAGATCACGCAGGGCATTAGTGGGATCTGTCAAATGTTGATCGTTTTTCAAGCAAAAGCTGAATTATAATTGCATGTGAACCCACTGCAAGGGCATCTTCAATTTTTGTTAATCCCTCATAGCCACTGCATTTCTTTTCCTATAGTCTTGATGACTATTATTCACTACTTGGATGTCCTGACTCTCTCTCTCTCTTTCTCTCTCTCTCTCTCTCTCTCTCTCTCTCTCTCTCTCTCTCTCTCTCTCTCCCTCTGAAGGGAACAACATATACGGCCAGGAGATCTGTCAGGTGCTGCAGGGAATGACTGACAGCTCTGAGCGGTCCGCCTACATCCTGATGGATAAGATTCGGCCCTGCCCAGTGCTGAACTACCTCCTCAGGCCAGGCGGAGCACTCCGGCTTACGACATGCCTCAGTGAGCTGGGCGTCTTTGGGGCTTATGTCAGGTGAGTAAAAGTCAAAATGTGGTAATGAATTCAATATAATATGAATTAATGAATGAATATAATACAGTATTTGGTGCTCTGGAGAGGTTGGTGCTAAGCTCCTTGACAAGTGAGCTAACACTTACTGTATTCTTTCCATGGTAATAATGTGTGAGAAAGTGAATAAATCAACAAATCAACAAATACACAGTAGTGATCTAATAATAGTAGATAGGTAAGAAATATAGACCAATAACAAGAGGAATCAGAGATGGCAAGCTGGCCCCCTGTACACTACTAGCTGCACGTGGTGTTGTGTGTTTGGTGCTAGGCCCAGGGGGGCAAGTAATAGCCATTACAATACAATACAATGCAATACAATATAATATAATGTATAGTTAAGAGAATGCTATTCTTCCCTACAAAGCAAAAAGGCAGTGACTGTGCATAGCTCTGAGTTGAGTAAAATGACTTTAAAACTAATCTGTTGTCCAACCTAAGTAGTTTTAGGTAGATTATTGAGATGTGTGGATGTTTTGTTACTCTATGTTGTCACATTCTTTCAATTTTAAGTAACCTTTAGTCATTGACTCATTTTCAAAAGCAGTTGAAGGAGAGGATTGTGCACATCCCAGGGAAAGGTGCAGGACGAAGGCCAACTTTAGTTTTCAGAGTGAGAAGTCCGCACTCTTAGAATCCTTTTTGTTGTGTTTCGACCTCAACAGTCTTCTTCAGATTCTCATTTTCTCATTGCTCTCATTTTCAAAAGCAGCAATGCAGTCACTGCCTTTTTGCTTTGTAAGGCAGTATTGCTTTCCTGTATTTAATCTATATCTGGTTTAATTTGTACAGACGGGGGAAAGAAATGGTGATGAACGAGTGCGTTGGTCACCTGCTGAGGACCAAGAGCTCTGAGCATGCGGACGGTGGAGTGGCTGCAGGAGTGGCGGTGCTGGACAACCCCCTGCTTATCTGATGGCCCCCTCTGCAGGTGGGAGGGGGGAAGTGCACATGTGTTGCAGCCCCAACTGAAGACGCAATCTTTCATTTTCACATGCTTGTTTTCAGGCCAGCCAGAAACGGTGCTGGTGTACAATAAATCGATATGGGATGCTTTATTAAGATGAGCTACCAATAGGCTTTTAACATAGCCCAAACCATAACCCTACTCCTACCCCTAACCTCTAGATACAGTAGCTAGGAGGGGTTACGAAATCAGTAAAGTCGGCCCTGCCGTGGCCAACCGGTAGGGCACTTGTCTGCCATGCGGCCGACCCAAGTTCGGTTCCCAGCCCGGGTCATTTGCCTACACCTCCCCGTCTCTCTCCCCATTCGCTTCCTGTCCACTTCTCATACTGTCCTGTCATCAATAAAGTCGAAAAAGACCAAAAAAAGAGAAATGATCATGCGGCTTGTGGCATCTACCTACAGACACTAAAGTAACACCATTCCCCAAACCTAGCCTCTTGAGGTGCTTGCTTGGTATAGTGTGTGTGGTAATGGCTTGGTAACTCAGGTCAACTGGGTAGCTCATATTGACAGAGCATCTGTTCTTACACTAGGAACTAGAGACTGGTGATGAACCTGCTGATGCCTACTTTGCTTGCTTAGGGAAAAAAAGTTTTTTTTATGTGATCTTGTCAGGCAGAAAGATAAAGCATGGTGGAGGAACTGGCACCGGCACCGCCACAGTTCTCTGTTGGCCTGAAAATGTTCAAAGTGGGGAACATCACGTGTTGCCAGTCTCACCAAATGACACAAGCTTTAACATTTTCCGACTGATGAACTTTTCAAATGGACTATTAAGCTATTGTATTTCATGTCTGAATCATGTCATGAATCATCAAAAACTGTGATACTTTATATCATCCGTGACTTGACATCGCTATTGTTGCAGTGACATTCTTACAGTAGGACAATGGTTAATTATTTTTTATATGTAAATAAATAGGCCTACACAAACAAGTGTAGTTATAGTTGCCATAAGTGCCCTTATATTTTCAGGTACTGTAGATGATTCAGAAGTGTTCCTGATCTCTGATCTTAGATTTTTGTGCTGTCAAAATTTAGTCATCAGTTTTCACAAGGAACAGCGTGACACTGCTTCTTCACGGTTCACGACTTTTTATTTTTCTTGGTGCTGACGTCTCGGCACTTAGGTCTTCATCAGAGTCAGTGCTGTCAAAATTAGCAGAGAATAGACACCTAATGCTGTAAAAAAAGACCAAGTCTCAAGTGTGAACCGACAAAAAAGGCAAACTTTTCCACTGTACTATTGACAATTGCAAAAATGTTAAAACTGATATTGCAGCCTGGAGACCAATATGTCTCTCGTGCTATCCATGTTTATTAAACAATTTTATTTTACGGTCCTGCCTACTTGTTCAGTTGCTTTACGAATGTGTATTCTTTGATTAGATATTTGTTGAAAGATATTTGGCTTGCGTAGTAACAGCAATATCATATCACGTAATGCTTATAGCCTACATGGATTATTGACACACTTCACTCAACACAAGTAGCCTATGGTTCCCAGTGTGTTGCAAATAGTCGTTACCAAGCATACACTATGTATGGCCTAATGTCCATACAGTATTTTTGAAAGCACATAACAATCATATTTATTAACCACTATGTTGATCTATAAGTCACCGCCTTTATGGCAGTAGATTTTTTTTATATTTGTACACAGATGTAGCATGTTAATCTTAAAATCCCCAACACACAAGCGTCTTGATCATTGAAATTGGGTCTTCAAATTGGGTGTTCTTACATGACTCTTATGTGTTTTCTACAGCGTTATTTCAGATCACAAAGCTGTGTGGTTGGTTTTATTGGTTTTATGTGTTGCCTGAATCAGTGATTCACTTTCCATCACTTTTTTTTGACTTGCTTGTCGATTTGAGCTATGGCTGCTCTTTTACCTCCTGAACAGGAGATGGCGCTAGTATACTGTGATTCTATTTATCAACATGCCGCCAAAGACAAAAATAGTAGCCTGTCAGCGAGGGAAACGCTCCAGCCGGTGACTGCAAGTAAACTATTCATTCCTCGCTGGCTGTGGTGCTCAGTGGATCGGTAGCGCACAGTTGGCAAGTTCTAGATAGCAGAGACAAAACGCACTCTTGTGTCGCCCAAACAAATCTGACAGTATTCCCTGCCTAAACCATGGACAACCGAAAGCGGCCAAGAGATGATTTAGCGTGCAACTCAGCCGACAATTTCAAGACCCCAGAGAAGCGAGTGTCGGTGCTTCCACGTCGGGGTGGCAGTTCCAGTGATGCCGATTTCAGAAACTGGGATGTGGAGGCGACCTGTTGTTACCTGCGCCAGGAGGGACTTGGGGAATGGGAGAGCAAGTTTAAAGGTGAGACCCATGAATATAAAACAACACCGTGTCAAATCGATCTACAGTAGTTCAGTGATCCCCAATATTAACACAGGCTAGTTTGTATTAGCTTGCCCCGTAATGAGGCTAATGTAGCCTAGTTAGTCGGTACCCAATTTGTTTGTCTACTACTCAGTATCTAGCTGTTTGGAAGACGTGGCTCACTCGTGAAATGACCTGCTGATCAGTAAAACTACTGGACTGAACAGTCCTACTCAAAATGTCTTGTCTTTATGAACTGTGGACCTTATCAAGCATAGTCACTCATAAGCAAGTTTTTCTTTTGAGCTGGCGAACTCGATTAACAACACAGGTCGCATTCCCCAGCATTTAGCTGCTGTACGAGGCGATCTGTGTTTATTGTCCTGTCAGTAACCCGTAAATCAAGCTCGGGGATTACTTTGGGTCAGCTAATGTTGGAGACCATACAGACAGCATGCAGTTGTTCAACTTCCCCATCTGGGATGTAAACTTCAGATTAGTGAAACAGGATGTGGACTGTTCTGTCTATGGACTCTTCTGTAACAAGATCTCTGAACACTGTTATGTAATGGCACAAACACGTGCCCACTGAGGTCCACTGAAACTGAACGCATCCTAATGAAATTCACAAATGAATTAATTGAATTACATCTCGTTGACTGCCCGTCTCTATACAGGAACCTCTTGTGCCTGCATCTAATATAATTCAGTGTCATGTTGCCAGAATAGACCAAATAGCCTACTCCGACACACATTCCCCTTGTCAACTGTGGGATGATCAATAATGTCTCTATTGTTGCCTTGCAGAGCAACAAATCACTGGGGTGGGACTGCGCTACCTCACTGACGCTCATCTGGAGAAGATTGGCATTGGGTAAGAGTTGTCTGTCCACTGGATAAGGGGGTCACCCCAAATATTTAATCTGGTAAATGTTTTGGCTGACAGGAGTTGAATTGGGCCAGGTCTGTCAGGGGCTGAGTCACGGCCGATGTGATGGACTATCTGTTGTCCATAACAATTTACCCAGATGTCAGAACCAACAGTGAATGGCCGTAAGTAAATGTCACTCTTAACCTAGATTCATATAATTTGACCAATAGCTGTGTCTTTCCCATCTTGGGTAACCACTTCTTATGGGGATACCAGATCGTCTGTCACACCCAGCACATAAACTCATGCTGCATTTTGACACTTCATAAGCTGAAACTTGCCCATATAAGTCGATTACTAATTTGACCCTCTTAGCTATTATTTCTGCAGCTAGGCCAGGGGAACAAAGGGAACATCAACATACATTCTTATTTCAACCTGCTTAACACACAAACCAAAACCCAATTTAACCCTGGCTGATGACACAACATTACTTTGACAAATCACTCTGGAGGTTTTGAAAGGAACAAACATATGGTGTGGGTGGATGTCTTAATGACTGTGTCCATGTGTTTATGCCATTAGGCCGCTGGGGAGACGCCTTCAGATCCTGCACAGCCTGCAGAAGCTGTGGCACATCACAAGTGTGCCTGCAAAGGTATGTCAATTAATCACTCAATCAAAATGTATTTATATACAGTAGCACAATATCACAACTATACAGTTGACTCAAAATGTATTCAAGTATACATGCATACACATTTTCACATTCACACACCAGCTCTGGAGGCTACCAAGAAGTCGCCAAGTGTCTGAGGTTCATGTGAGAAAACACACACACACACACACACACACACACACACACACACACACACACACACACACACACACACACACACACACACACACACACACACACACACACACACACACACACACACACACACACACACACAAATAGTAATAATAGGCCTACATTAGATACTAGATCTAGCGCTGGGAAGATTGTGTCTGGAAGTTTCAACCATGACTTCATGACTCACACCCTCATTCCACAGAGAAAACCCAGAGGAGACTGCCAAAAAACATCCATTATGATGCCACACCTAATCTTAATACAACCACATCTTAAACAGCTCTTTGACTGTCTGAGTACGACTTGCAAGTTGTTTGTGTCCCCATGCAGGTGTTCAACGACCCCATCCACGGCCACATAGAGCTCCACCCTCTCCTGGTGCGCATCATTGACACGCCTCAGTTCCAGAGGCTACGGCACATCAAGCAGCTGGGAGGAACCTACCTGGTCTTCCCTGGGGCATCGCACAACCGCTTCGAACACTCCATTGGGTGTGTGTGTGTGTGTGTGTGTGTGTGTGTGTGTGTGTGTGTGAGAGAGATATGACATTTTATTCCGTAAAAGAAGAAAGAAAAATCTACACACTGTTGCTGCTCATCGATTTATTGAACACAACGTTTCAACCTCAAGTGGTCTTCGTCAGGTGTATAGGTGTGCGTCACACCTAGGCGTTGTGTACACTTGACGAAGACCGCCTGAGGTCGAAACGTTGTGTTCAATAAATCGGTGAGCAGCAACAGTGTGCGGATTTTTCTTTCTTCTTTTACGCACGTTTGTTTGATCCAGCACCTGTTTTACTGGATGTGCGCGCATCACCTACTACTTAATGACATTTTATTGCACCTTGCCACTTAATAAGTTTGTACTTCCCGCAAGCATTAGAGGTTGGCTGTTGACATCTGTGTGTGCGTTCGTTGTGTCTGTCTGTGGAGGCAGATGGCCACAAGAGTTCTGTCTTTATGGCTAATGGCTATAACAAACAATATGAATAATTTACAGATGCACTAAGAGCTTCTAAAGGGCCATCACTAGCAGAACAGCTGCTGTTGGCTCTTACTGCTTTGTGAAACTGAAACTGAGATTAACTTGTGCCCTTAACTTTAAGCCATTATTATCTGTATGGCCTTGGAAGAAACAAAGCCTCTTTTATGTTTTGTCCTGATGAACACAGTTTAATATTAGAAAACGGTATCTTAAGGCTTCCTGTTTAGAATATGTCTTCACTCTGATAAGATTATGCGTTTCTCTGTCTTACAGGGTTGGACATCTGGCTGGCCGGCTGGTTCAGGCTCTGAATGAACGGCAGCCAGAGCTGCTCATAACCAGTCAGGATATCCTGTGTGTGCAGATCGCAGGCCTCTGCCACGACTTGGGTAAGCATGGCAGAGCGAGAGAGAGAGAGAGAGAGACTGGCGAGGCAAACAGACCTACTTTGTTTGCTAACCCTCGAAAAAGCAAGACCATTTCCAACCGACATCATGTTGTATAGAGTTTTTGCGCATGACTAAAAACAGTTTGAATCTTCTGGATCCAAAAGCACCATTCTCTGACTTTGATTACGTTGGACTTTTTCAGGCTAATCGCTGATATATCTTCTCAGGAAAAGGTAGAGGATTGTGTATAATGGTAACTGAGCCTTGAGGAAGGTCAGTAGACCGAAAGCTTGGCAAATTAAAAGAACACAACAACAAGGATTTAAGTGTGCAGACATTTTTTTCCCATTTATCACAGGGTATGTTTATGTTTGGCACACTGAGAGGGTGGTGTAATCTGGTTCAACACAGAGTATTGTGTGTATACAATGCGGAAGAAGCACTGCAACTACAGTTCAGATGTCTATGATGTCATTGAAAAATGTTGCGTCTTTCTTTTGTTATACTTTTGAACAGGACATGGGCCGTTTTCTCACATGTACGATGGAATGTTCATCCCCAAAGTCCGTCCTGGCTACAAGTGGAAGGTAGGTGAATGAAGGCATTGGCACCGTACAGTCGTCAAACTTTATTTTCAACAAATCTCCAACCACATCAAGGTCACAGGATTCACTCCCAGGACACCTGCTGATAACCCAGTCATGTACGGTCCACTGGAAGGGAGAGATCATGAGGGTGTGTGGTGTCCGCTGGCCTTGGTCAGGCTGTGGGTGTATGAGGACAGTAGGAAACATCACTGTGGAGCAGTGGGCTGTGAAGCATGTTGAGTCCTATGGAAACTCATCACAGGTTATTTATTTACCAATTATGGTAGTTGCGTTTTTAAATTTACAATGTCTAATAGGCAGATAGAAAATGCAGTATTGTAATCCAAAAATCTGTTCTGGAAGACATAGACCTGCTCTAGACCAGGGGTCCCCAACCTTTCTGGGTCTGAGGGCTACCCGTGGGCTACTGAGGGCTACCCAAGGCCTACTTTTGTTCAAAATCCTCTACTGTCTTGGCATTATTCTCAAATCACACTATTAATTTACGATAATAATACACGATAATACACAATAATTTACTTTTAGATTATACAGAATAAATAATCTCATATTCAAAAAGCATTAACTGTGACTAAAATCTGGTCGTCGTCACTGTTTAATAACATCTTTGGTGGACACCTCAGAAGCTCCTGGAGGGCTACCTGGCGCCGGCGGACACCTCGTTGGTGACACCTTCTCTAGACCTTACATGAACCCCATTGTCCAACATCAGATAATCTAATAAACAGAAATTACAATAATCCTGTTAAATTAAGCAAACTGCTGAAAAGGTAAAAGCATGTCATGTCAGGTGCTTTGGCGGTACATCATTCACTTGAGTGTAGAAGGTCTTTGAGAAGTTTGCCCTGAATAAGATTGGTTTGTTTGCGATCGAAACCTGGAGACGACGCCTTTAAAATAAAGTATATTGAAACTTTTGCACTCAAATCAATGTGCCCCGGTTTTAGACTACCACCTGCAACAAGGAGCCTATTGTTTAGGCTTTCATGATGCATTTTTGGTGGATAGTCAACACAGTGCATTCTTTGATATCTTTTTCTGTAGAGCGCCTGATTTTCCTCAGAATAACTGACCCAACACAGCACTCCCCTCCCTTTTTTCTATCTTGGAGAAGGTTAGATGTGGGTTCTCTGACAGCTAGTGATAAGAGAGGGGCAGAGAGTAGGTGGGGGGTGAGTGAGCAGAGGAAGGCCCCGCGACCCCTTTTGTTTTCTCTAGGCACTTGGCCAACAGGAATGCAAATAGTGGAGGTCTGCTGATTAGCACACCGAGTTTATGAGCACTCTTGGTGAAGATAAGCACTTCAGTGGAGGAGTTTCACTACCATTAACATGTGACCGTGGGGTTGTGTGTGTGTGTGTGTCTGTCTGTCTGTCTGTCTGTCTGTCTGTGTGTGTCTATCTGTTTTTCATTTAGGCTGTGAGTGTGTGATTGGCTGTTCATGCGCCTGTGCATGCATGCGTACTTGATTGTGTATCCACAGTAGTATCAATATGTGTGCGTGTGTGCAAATATGTTTTTATGTGCATATGCTTATGTGTATGAGCGCATTTATAGAAATGGATATTGTGTGTGTGTGTGCGTGTGAAATTAATACTCTGAAGATAAGTATGTTATGTTTATGTGCATATGCTGTATATTACGGACTGTATGCATAATTGTGTGTGTGTGTGTGTGTGTGTGTGTGTGTGTGCTATTCAGCATGAGATGGCGTCGGTGAAGATGTTTGACCACCTGGTGCGTGAGAACGATCTGGAGAGCGTGATGCAGGACTACGGGCTGAGCCTTCCTGATGACCTCACCTTCATCAAGGAGCAGATCGCCGGGCCCCTGGAGAGCCCCGCCTCCACTCGCAAAGGCCCCGCACCTGTGAGTTACCACGACAACCCTGAGGGTATTCAAAGAAGCTGGTTAAGTGAAGAATCTAGCTAAGATAATGGACAGGAACCTGCTGATAGGCAGATGTCATTCAGTTAAGCAAATTAGCTATCCAGGCTCTTCTATTAGATGATTTACCACTACCTCAAGGTTAACTTAAGCTGGTTTAAAGGCCACCTACTGCCTCCGCTCAACTTGGCATCATGTCACTTCAGCAACTAGGTCAGGTAATCGGAGCTGTAGCAGACTATTATGAAAATCAGGAAGTGTTATTTGGCAACTCATCATGAAAGACATAACATCTATCCGGGCTTGTTTGTGGTCCTGCAATTACATGTGTTACGACTTAACAGCAGTGGGGAAAAAACCCAACCCTGGACCCGGCCGTGGCTTGAACAGTTAGGGCATTGACTGTTACGCCGGGGCGGGGACCCAGATTAAATACCGACCTGAGGTCATTTCCCGATCTTCCCCCATCTTTCTCTCCCACTCGCTTCCTGTAACCATTCCCCATTCTCCTATTAAATAAAGTCATAAAAGCCCCTAAATGTGTATATATATATACAGTATATATAAAAAGAACAACTCTGAGCCAAATAAATCCTTATACTAAGCGGCCCTTATACTAAGTTTCCTTGAAGATAAATGAAGCCAACTGATGCATCAGATTAGTCTGAAAGAGGGAGGGTGAGGAAAATATAATATAATTAATAAATATAATACTGTGCTCCTTTGAGATTGTTGAGTGCATTGAAGCAAAGTGAAATGTCTGGAAATGGAGCGTCATTGTATTACATTATGCAGAATGTTGTCCATACTGTCAGTGAATCTATTGGTATTAAAACCTTGCCTGAGCAAGACAACTTCTTTGTCACCTTTAGGCGCGTTAATACTCAGCTGCCAAAATAATGTTAGCTAGCCAGATATGTCCTTTTTTTCTCGTCGCTAACAAAGCCAGAGCCAGTGTACCGGTAAATCGGTCATGCTAGCTAAAATGAATACATAGCCCACCAAGAGGAGATGGAAAACCAAACCAGAGGTTGGGGTGTGGGGTTGGTTTCATTCCCATTAGTAGCCTTTGTGAAAGAAAAAAAGCCCATTGGGAAACTCCAACTCCCATTGTCATTGTGACACAGCACTCCACAGTACACAAGTGAACACTGCACACTGCACACAACGAAATTGCATTTATGCCTCACCCGTGCAAGGGGGCAGCCCTCAGTGGCGCCCCATGGAGAGCAGTGCGGTGGGACGGTACCATGCTCAGGGTACCTCAGTCATGGAGGAGGATGGGGGAGAGCACTGGTTGATTACTCCCCCCACCAACCTGGCGGGTCGAGAGTCGAACCGGCAACCTTTGGGATGCAAGTCTGACGCCCTAACCGCTCACCCATGACTGCCCATTGTCATGTTCAACATATCTTTTAAACTACAGTGTACAAAATGCAACGTTTTTTTTTTTGAAGACAAAATTATCTTGCTTTGCATGTTTGTAATTTCCTATCTCTAGTGGCCCTACAAAGGCAGATCGGAGGAGAAGTCCTTCCTGTATGAGATTGTGGCCAACAAGAGGAACGGCATTGACGTAGACAAGTGGGACTACTTCGCAAGGTTAGCTGCCATGTTTTGGCTCTCTGTCTTCTGCTGTACTGGTATGTTCTTAAAGATAAAATATATGTCTAGTCAGTGACATAAGGTGATAAAAGTTGGTCTTGTCTGCATTTCAAATTATGTCTTGTGGCATATATTTCTTGATATAGAGAATGCCTGGATTTAGAGATTCAGTTAATCAAAAAGACGTGGGTCTGTCCTTGCAGAGATTGCTACCACCTCGGTATCCAAAACAACTTTGACTACCGGCGCTTCCTGAAGTTTGCCCGCGTGTGCGAGGTGAAGGGGACCAAGCATGTGTGCACCAGAGAGAAGGTTCCTCTTCCTGTTTCCTTTTTCTCTCTCTGATGTGTCCACTCCCCACATAGCCTGTCAGATAGGCTCGCGGTTGGGGCTCATTGGCCTAATTTTTTAACTGTCATATTTCCTTTTTTTCATAAGTATAGTATTAAGGAAATAAAATAATTGACCCAAACAGTAGGCCATTACAGCACACCTCCGCGTTATGTTTCCCTCAGACAGCTGTTTTCTCGTGAACATTATGGGAGTGGCCATTACGAAATATACTTATATGACCATGAAATAAGTCATCCACCATCCATCTGTATTATTTATTGACTTGTTCATTGTCATTCATTCAGTCAATCAATCTAATCCAAATACAATGTGTTGGCTGTCGACTAACAATCCTACTCTTAGCCAAAACAAATGAACTGCCAAACCGACATTATGTCTGTTTAAATTTAAATTACCGTATTTGCTTTTGCTCAGCTGATGATGTTTTTTTTTCACTTGCAGGAGGTGGGAAACCTGTATGACATGTTCCACACCCGGAACTGCCTTCATCGCAGAGCGTACCAGCACAAGGTCGGGAACATCGTGGAGACCATGTAAGTGCAGCCAGTACCTAAAACACATTAAAAGCATAAAATAAAACACACTCATAAATGGCTATTCCACTATTTAATGGATCTGTGGTCAAGCCACTGTTTAGGGAAAGTGTATTACAGGCCCAATGTACTCATGTAAAGGTTCAAATGCAGACTTATTTTTCCCAGTATTTATATTTGTTAATCAAATAACCCGTAATATGATCTTAAAATTTAAATTTAAATTTAAAGAGCCACTGTGCAGGAAATGGTCAAAAAGGTACTGCAACTATGCTGCTCATTGAAACTGGGTTGCCTATTGCCAAATTTGATCTTTTCATGAAAGTTTACTAAGTAATAAATTAATATTTTCTAATATGGACCAAGTACAGTCAGTTTTACAGCTAAACATGGCCATTTCTGGAAATTCAAAATGGCGGACCACGGAGAAGATCACCCTTTTCATATATGAAAAGTGCAATTTTTCCAGTCATAATGAACACTTTGAATTTGATGCTGGTGGTAAATATTCACGAAAAAGATAACATTAGTGAAAGGGTAGCATGGATTCTGGAAATGAACAACAAAAAATCCCGCACAGTGTCCCTTTAAGCAATTTGACTCACAGTTACTGAAAGTAGAGCTATATAATGGGTTCTCTTGAAGAAGAGTCTAGTGTTAAATAAAAGACTAAAAGAAGTGTATTGTCAAGCCACAGCATTTTTGTGTTACATATGTCTTTCAGGATCACAGAGGCCTTGGTGAAGGCAGACCCCCACATCCAGATCCAGGGCTCAGGAGGGAAGATGTTCACTCTCTCCACAGCCATAGACGACATGGTGGCCTACACCAAACTAACAGGTAGACATTACATTAAATTACATTACACTGAAGTGACACTTTTATCCAAAGCGACTTACAGTTAGTACAGGGTATTGGGTATAGGCCCTGGAGCAGTATGGGGTTAGTTGCCTTGCTTGTTAGGGTGGGGATTGAACTTTCAACCCTGTGATCACCAGTCCAACTCCCTAACAATTAGACCACGGCTTCCCCAGACACGCATGCCTACTTTTTTCATGGAGGCTTACACCAAACTAACAGGTAGAGATACCGGTCCTATAGGCCTATACCGCTCTAACGAGTAGTCAGGTATCTGGGTCAACAACATTTTTTTGGGCTCAGACGTCAGGTGGTACAGCCACAGCTAATGCGTAAATTAATTAGTAATTGGTAATTAATGTACTGAAATGATCATGCTTCTTAGATAATCCACTAAAACAAAACAAAATATAGCTGCAAGCAGCAATGCGGGGCCAAGCAGTAAACTTGCCAAAGTCGCCACGGCAACAGAAGGAACTGCAGCGCCCCCTTTGGCCCAAATCTCGCCAATGTTGGGGTGCATTCCTTGGAGGGGAAAATGGGGAGAGAGACGGGGAGGGTCGGCTTGGAAAAGAATCAGGAGCCTACTGAAAACAGATATGTCCTTGAAATCCTAAACATAAGAATCCTATAGGCTGCAATGCAATGTTGCCCAGCCTTTTTGAGACTGTTCTGAGGAATTGGTGTACATAGAAGTAAGTGTGTGTGTGTGTGTGTGTGTGTGTGTGTGTGTGTGTGTGTGTGTGTGTGTGTGTGAGTGTGTGAAAGACAGAGGAGCCGAGAGAACAACAGTGGTCTCTCTCTCTCTCTCTCTCTCTCTCTCTCTATCTCTCTCTCTCTCTCTCTCTCTCTCTCTCTCTCTCTCTCTCTCTCTCTCTCCCTCTCCCTCTCCCTCTCCCTCTGTCTGTGTGTGTGGGGTGGGGGGTATGTGCAAGGGCTGGGGCAGTGGGGCTTTGGTTGACACTAGAGCAATAGCAGAACTACGCACACACCTAAGCTCTCGTCTCTTGTGTGTCCAGAGACCCCCTGCCGAGAATGGTGTCAGTGAACGTGCGCAGGTGCCGTTGGCAAAGGGGACAGAGACATGAGAAAAATCCCTCCATTCTTTCCACAATTTTGAATGGCTGCTGTGAGCTGATAGGTCATCTTCACACTATGTTGCACCCAGGTTTAGATTTTCGTAACGATTGAGAAAACTGTGTACCAATATTTTGAAAATTAGGAGTACGGTTTAAAAGCTACAGGCAAAAATATAGCTAATATTTTGACCTATTGGTGGCGCTACAGAGTTTGAGCTGGGGATCTGATTTTTGTTGTGGGAGGTCATGGGATGGACTACTATGTGTGTAACAAATCTTAGTAGAATTCAATGAACGGTTGTTGAGATATGACCTCACTTCCTGTTTTGCCACTTTTACGACAATTTTGATTGGCTGTCACGGCTAAACGATAAAAGATGTCCAATATTCCTTGAGACCCCATGTGTAGCTCAGTCCAGAGATACTATATACCGAGTTTCGGGCAAATTGGTCAAACATTGCGGGAAAAATAGCATTTTTATTGAATTTCACAAAATTCTAATTTGTGGGAAAACTATACACGCAGGGTACAATATCATCACTAGTTCTCGGATTTGTCCTGGGCCAAGGATTCCAGGGATACAAAGTTTTTGAAAATTGGACCAGCGGTTCAAAAGTTACAAGCAGAAATGTACCTGCAACTTTGACCTGCTGGTGGCGCTAGAGCGTTGGGGCTGGGGACCTATAAATCACTGCGGGTAATGTTGATGCTGCCTCGAATATGTGTGCCAATTTTCATAACTTTCCTATGTACGGTTCTATGGGCTGCCATAGACTTATAGAGGGAGAAGAATTTTGACTGTAGTCAATGAGGGAACTAAAACACTAGGGGCCTTCGCCAGCTTCGCTGCTTGGCCCCTAAAAACATTTAAATCCATACAATAGTGGCATTAGCTGTGGTTGCACCACCCTGACGTGTGCTTCTACTAAAACGTCATTGACCCATCTCCTCTCATTCATAGAGCTCTCTACACCTAGATCGTTGGCCTCACAAGCTCTCTCTGCATTGTCTTGCTTTGTCAGCAAGCATGTTTGTTTTTCCCAATATAAACTCCAACCTTGAAATGTTGGTCATCTGACCTTTCACCAGCTTTTGGGTAGAGGGCGCTTACTTAACAAGTCGTTTCGTTTTGAATGGATACTAAAGGTCATCTCTTTCACTTTCACCATTTCTTATCTCACGTGCTAATGTATGTATATGCGCATGTTATGTTTATTGCAGCCAGTAAAAGAAAATAATATGTATAGCGGATAGAATTTGCTTCAGTGCTCTGACAGAAGTCTTTGTGTTTACTCTCTCTCTCTGTCTGTCTGTCTGTCTGTCTGTCTATCTGTGTGTGTGTGTGTGTGTGTGTTTTAGATTATGTCTTTGAGCAGATCCTGTACTCGTCCTCTCCTGAGCTGGCGGGAGCTCGGGAGATCCTCAATAATATCATCTGTCGGCGCCTTTACAAGTGTGTGGGTCAGACTCACCCCACCAGTCATGTGGATGTGTCCCAGGTACGCGCACACACTCACACACTCACACACGTGTGCGCACAGACACACACACACACACACACACACACACACACACACACACACACACACACACACACACACACACACACACACACACACAGCTGGTAAGTACTATGTCCACACGTGCAGAGAAGGGAAGAGCTTGAACTTCAGCTTAATTATTAATTTGAAAGGGTTGGCTGAGGTCGTTTCAATGAAAATGGTTTAAACCATGAAAGACTATTCATTGGTTTCAAAAGTGAATCCATGGCATTGTACCGGCCCCGACACTACCTTTTTGGGGGCCTTGTTTGAGAAGACAGTTTTAGAGGAGACGGCACTAGAGCAAGAGAGAGAGAGAGAGAGAGAGAGAGTTGGCAAATGACACCCTTCGCCTTGTCACTTCTATCATGAAATTGATCACCTTCAGCTCTCATACAAGGATGCAAGGATGCACATCACATTAGTAGCCATACAGAGAAGTGAAACTGCAGAACATGATGCGAGGTTGACATCTACCCTGGCCGCACAGCCCCATTCCTGTCAAGTTGATAAGGATAATTGGTGTAGTTACGCATCGCAAGTCAGTCCCTCAGTGTTACTTACAGACCTGGACCTTGTGACAAGAGAGAGCAGGCAGAAAGAAGTACAATATGTTTATGATGAGACAGGCAGAAACAGCAAACCACCAAGTGTACGTTAGGAGACACGTGCAGAAGATGAAGACATGATGATGTGGGCCACAGAATAGGGGCTCTCAAAATTTATGGGAACCTGTCTGACTCAAGATTCCAATATCTCTAGTCTAGTGTAGACTCTTACACGCTTCTCGCCCTTTAGAACTTGTTGGGCTAACTGGCAGCAGATGGGTGGTATTTTTTGTCTTGTGTGTCCATTCCCTGGGGTTCAGACACCTTGAAATGAGTAATGGAAGGCTTTGTTTGTGAGCATGACCCTTATTTGTTTCTTTGTGGATTGTCATCACTTGTCAAGCTCAGCTATGTCTGTCTTTGTCACTTGTCACTCGTAGCAGCTAAAACATTAGCATATATATGAACACTCGATTGCGCGTTGACCACTCCTTTGTATTAGAACGAATGCCCCAAGTCAGATCACTGCCATTTTTAGTCAGGAAATTGCTGCCATCAATCGATGACATTGATACATGCATTACCATGTAGGTGGCAACACGATCTATGGAAAATATCAATACACATCCCAGGGTTGGGCCTGCTAAAAGGCTGAACACTGCATCTGGTTTTCATATCTGTGGCACATGATGCACACTTCAGAGGAAGTCTGCATGTGACCATTGAAGGGGGAATACAAAATCGCTGACCACAAAATGTCTTAAGACATGATACACGAGACCTATGTCACGTTTTGAAATTGGATATCATGGTGAGAAGTGGTATCCATTGAAAAGTGTTTCGGTCTTTGATCTCCATAGGCACAGAAGATATTAAAAGTCAAGCCTTTGGTGAACAATCAGCTTTTATATTTTAGCTGTATTTTAGTAAAGTCCTGGCCAAATAATGGTAACTTCAAAAATTATGTTGTTGTCTAGATGTGCACAGCAGTTGTTTCTCATGCACAGTACGTAAATGCTGTACATGTAAATAAATGCTGCATGTATTTGATAGTATTGTGGTATTTTTTTCCATATACCCGGTAATATATACAACCAAATTGTTTTGCCAGTGCAAAAAACAACGTTAAAATGTTTTTCAATGAGGTGCAATGTTAAACACTCAGCCAAAGTGCTGTAAGCATCATAGTGTGATCCAAGTACAGGCTCTGATTGAGCTTGTCAGCATCCAAATATTTCGCCTCCATTAACCAACCTGTAATTATCTTTGAAGAGCAGCACCACACAACAACACAGAACCGCAAGCACTGCGATCAGTCTAGCCCTGAATGCCAGTCTTGATTTAATTATCAAGACATGTCATGATTGATGCCATGTGGATTGGTCCTTGCTTATGAAAAGTATGTCTGTAACAGTAACTTAATAATTGTAGCTTAATTCATACAAGACATGCTGCTCAATGTGACAGTTAGATTAACAATAACAACAAAAAATATAGCTGCAAGCAGCAATGCGGGGCCAAGCAGTAAACTTGGCAAAGTTGCCACGGCAACAGAAGGAACTGTAGCGCCCCCTTTGGCCCAAATCTCGCCAATGTTGGGGTGCATTCCTTGGAGGGGAAAATGGGGAGAGAGACGGGGAGGGTCCGCAAAGGACCTGGGCTGGGAATCAAACCCGGGTCAGCCGCATGATAGACGAGTGCCCTACCGGTTGGCCACGGCAGGGCCTGTGCTGCCCTTGATTTATATTGAGTAACGCATTTCCATCTCTCTCAAATTAGTCTATAAAATATCAGCAAGTAATTTCTATACTTGAGTGGCTTGCTTTTTGGACAGCAATTATAATCCTCTGGGATCATTCTATTTAGTAAATTGTTTATATGACATACAATATTAGTGGCGCAACGGATCATCATTGATCCGTGGTCCGTTCGGACCAATCATTTCGGTTCGGCACACACATGGTCCGCGGATTGATTTATGAAATTGTGCGCATGTTCAATCTAGTCGTTTGGGACGTCTACCTGTTCCCGAAATCTTGCCTGTGCCATAGTTGCTAAACATTCCGTGCGATAGCCTACTGTACATGCATTTTGAAGACTGACTGTCAAACTCGAACTGTCAATGTCTAGAACTACTCTCGCTAAGTTTGTGTTGCGATCGGTTGAGTTCAGCGCATTTGCGACGCAGTGAGATATGCTCATGTAACGTACCGCGATTGTCGCGTGTGATATAAAACTTTGGCAAACTGAATTCATTTTGTGTTGTGACTCCTGACATTCTCAGGACAGCGAGCAGGTTAAATCATCTGGTTAGACTTTCTGTGCGCTCTGATGTCCCTGCAGAGTCTCCGCCTTCTTAAAGCAGCCGCTGCCCTTTTTAACAGTCAATGCCGATTCTCTCTCTCTCTCTCTCTCTCTCTCTCTCAGAAATGCTGAACCGCTGAGGCAATTGTGTTTCAATAAATGATTGATACAATTAAGGACATGAGTTCTGGTCTATGCGCCATCTGTCAGTAGGTCACAAGACTTTAAGCCATTATTTTGGTAGTGTGCATATTCTCAATTAGACATTTTGATATAGATTAATCTAGATTAATTTCATAATTGCAATGAGATTAATCTACATTCAAAAAATTATCTATGCCCACCCCTAACAAAGACACAGCTTATGTTTATTTGTGTTATCAATTAAAAAAATAAAATAATAATGATTTTTTTTTTTTTTTTTGCTGATCCGAAAAATGATCCGATCCGTGGGCTCTGATCCGAGGAACGATCCGAACCGTGAGATTTCTGATCCGTTGCACCCCTATACAATATTATGGAAAAGGAGCCTACTGAAAATAGATATGGTCTTTGAAATCCTAAACATAAGAATCCTATAGGCTGCAATGTAATGTTGGCCAGTCTTTAGAGAGACTGGTCTGAGGAATTGGTGTACATAGAAGTAACGTGTGTGTGTATGTGTGTGTGTGTGTGTGTGTGTGTGTGTGTGTGTGTGGGTGTGTGTGTGTGTGTGTGTGTGTGTGTGTGGTGTGTGTGTGTGTGTGTGTGTGTGTGTGTGTGTGTGTGTGTGTGTGTGTGTGTGTGTGTGTGTGTGTGAGAGAGAGACAGAGGAACCGAGAGAACAACAATGCTCTCTCTCTCTCTCTCTCTCTCCCCCTCCCCCTCCCCCTCTCCCTCTCCCTCCTTCCCTCTCTCTCCCTTTCCCCCTCCCCCTCTGTGTGTGTGGGGTGGGGGGTGGGGGGGTATGTGCAGGGGCTGGGGCAGTGGGGCTTTGGTTGACACTAGAGCAATAGCAGAACTACGCACACACCTAAGCTCTCGTCTCTTGTGTGTCCAGAGACCCCCTGCTGAGAATGGTGTCAGTGAACGTGCGCAGGTGCCGTTGGCAAAGGGGACAGAGAGATGAGAAAAATCCCTCCATTCTTTCCACAATTTTGAATGGCTGCTGTGAGCTGATAGTTTTTTCAATCGTTACGAAAATCCATACCTGAGTGCAACATAGTGTGAAGATGACCTGTGTACCAATATTTTGAAAATTGGGAGTACGGTTCAAAAGATACAGGCAAAAATGTAACTAAAATTTTGACCTGCTGGTGGCGCTACAGAGTTTGAGCTGGGGATTTGATTTTTTTTTGTGGTGGGTCATGGGATAGACTTCTGTGTGTGTAAAGAATCCTAGCCTAATTCGACAAACGGTTACTGAGATATGACCTCACTTCCTGTTTTGCCACTTTTACGACAATTTTGATTGGCTGTCACGGCTAAACGATAAAAGATATCCAATATTCCTTGAGACCCCATGTGTAGCTCAGTCCAGAGATACTATGTACCAAGTTTCGGGCGAATTGATCAAAAAGTGTGGGAAAAATAGCATTTTTATTTAATTTTACAAAATTCAAAATTGCGGGAAAACTATACACGCAGGGTACAATATCATCACTAGTTCTCGGATTTGTCCTGGGCCAAGGATTCCAGAGACACCACATTTTTGAAAATTGGACCAGCGGTTCCAAAGTTACAAGCAGAGATGTAACTGCAACTTTGACCTGCTGGTGGCGCTAGAGCGTTGGGGCTGGGGACCTATAAATTGCTGCGGGTAATGTTGATGTTGCCTCGAATATGTGTGCCAATTTTCACAACTTTCCTATGTACGGTTCTATGGGCTGCCATAGACTTGCAGAGGGAGAAGAATTTTGACTGGAGTCAATGAGGGAACTAAAACACTAGGGGCCTTCGCCAGCTTCGCTGCTTGGCCCCTAATAAATAAATTAGTTTGATTAAGAAGACAGATATTACTAGTTTCTATCTCTCTCTCTCTCTCTCTCTCTCTCTCCCTCTCCCTCTCTCTTCTCTCTCTCTCTTCTCTCTCTTCTCTCTCTCTCTTCTCTCTCTCTCTCTCTCTCTCAGGGGATGCTGCTGCAGTGGGCTGAAGAGGTGGCCAGGTCCAGACCAAGTGGTACAGACGAGGTCTTTCAGAAAGAGGACTTTGTCGTCAACGTAAGTATTCACTGGAACTTCCAGGACACTTTACCTCATCATCAACATTAAAGGTCAATTCCTGACAATTTTGAAGTATGTTAAGATGAGTTTTTTTCATGTTAAAAAAATTATGCCCCCATAAAAATTACCTGGAAAAAATAGTTGGTTATGGTTGAGTCAAGCCTAGCGTGAGCAATACAACTGCATGTTGAAAGTGGCAGGAATTCTCCTTTGACCTTCTGTTATGAATGCAAATATTCATGAATATTCCCCCAGGTTATCTACATGGACTATGGTATGAAGTCCAAGAACCCCATCAACAACGTCCACTTCTACTGCAAGAATGACCCCACCAAAGCCATCAAGATCCGTAAGAATCAGGTATGCGCCATTCTGGTTTCTCATGCACGTGCATATATCAGTTTTCTTAATTTTCAAACATGTTAACATTTTATTCTGTATGTTGATCAACATTAAAAAATCACTTTGGAAGGGAAACCTTATTATACCAAAAGTGGTTATAAATGGCACGTCACAGTTTATCTTTTTTGGTAACAACCAGTCATCACAAAACTTGATATGGAATACCAGTGAACGCCACAAGCAAAATCTGTGAGGACCGCAGCAGTTCATTGCAGACAACTCAGAAATGGGGATGAATTGTATTACATTCGGGATAAAAATTGTGCTAAATCTGCCCTCAGCATCAGGAAGTTGCCACTGCCTCTTCTGTGTCTTTATGCATTAGATGTTTGATATGTTTGTTCTGTTGCTTTGCCGACGACTCTTGACAGGTGTCTCAGCTGTTGCCTGAGAAGTTTGCAGAGCAGCTGATCCGTGTGTACTGCAAGCGCACCGACGAGCGTAGCCTGGAGGCCGCCAAGAAGTACTTTGTGCAGTGGTGCATGGACCATAACTTCACCAAGCCTCAGGTACAGCTGCCGGAGCTCTCTCGCTCTCGCTCTCTCCCGCTCTCTTCTTTCCCCTCTCTCTCTCTCGCTCTCTCTCTCGCTCTCTCTCTTTTTCTCTCTCTCTCTCTCTCTCTCTCTCTCTCTCAAAAACTGCTTGTCAACTGAAAAATACATTGCAAATGTTTTCTTCTGCTCATGTTAGCGATGTAAATGCTCACTTCCATTTACAGTACTCTGTGTTGACCCATGGCCCAAGTGTCCTCTCTATTTCCCCCTTTCAATCGGTTTTAGATTTACTGGGCAGTGTTTTCTGCACTGTGTGGCAGTTCCTCTCAAATAATTTTTGGCTGCATCTTCAAACTGTATTGTTTTGTCTTTTTGCACTGGCTTTGTGGGGGTTTAGGATGGCGACGTCACTGCACCCGAGCTGACGCCTCTAAAGAAAAGCTGGGCCAGCAATGACAAGGACGACGATGATGATGATGATGAAGACGAAGACGATGATGATTATGACTCTATGGACAGCGGACACCCAGCAGGCGGACACAGCACGCCCCAGAACGGCACCCTGAAGGCCAAGGCCAGGCTGTTCACACCAAAGAAAGACCTGTAGTCCTGTAGTGCAGAGGAAGACGAACGACATCGTCGTCGTCAGCGTCATCAAACGCTGTGGCGTTCAGGGGAGACTGTTACTCAGATTTACCACAAGGCGGCAGCAGAGATGCAATGTTGAGGTAAAGATGACTGAGGCTTGACTTGCTCAGGAGAAGTGAGAGGCTACAGCTTCTAATCGCGATCTCATCTCATTCCCAACACTGCCCCGTTGGCATCTTTTTTGTCTTTATATTCAGCAAAAAGTGTAAAGCTGTTTTTGTGTTTATTATTATTTTAAGCTTTTATTTTTCTAGATGTCTTTCTATTATCTTTTTATTTTATTATTCTATGCTTTCTTGTGCAAACTTCAGAGGAGGTGTGTGTTAGTGGGTGAGAAGAGGGTGTTGAAATCAAATGAGTGAAGCGACTTTTTAAACAAACAAAGTTTCACAGGACATCTACCTCTGAAGATTCCACGTCCAGTTTCCTCAGTTATGTCAGTGTCTCTTTCTGAAACAACAAAGAAATGCACCAATAACTTTGTGCACACTTTACTCCAAAGGCCGAAAAGTTACTCTTGCAATCAGCCAGTGGGTTTATTTTGAACCGTCATATGTAAAGATAATATTATTTGTTAGACCTTGAATGTATATTATTTATTTTCTTTTCCAGAGTGCTTCAAAGTTCTCATTCTTGGTGTGTCTCGTGTTTACTGGTTATATGTTCACTAAGCATCAGTTTTGTACATGCATACTGTGTACAGGTATGGAAGTACTATACATATATGGAAGTACAGAATCATATCCAAATAGTCAAGCGTATTTAACACCACAAACTCAGTGGTATCCCATAGTTTTTACCTCTTTTATTTTAAACTTGTGAACTTATTTTAGAGCTGTTGCTGCCTTATAGCCTTCAGCCCTCTGTGGTATTCATTACCAATGCATTGAAATACATTACTGATGCATAGACAGATGCACAAGCATTGGTCACCTTGCAGGCTAGATAGCAGGAAAGGGATTTGGTGTGAGAACACATTTGATGGTGTGAATATTGTGTTTTTTTCCTTTGGGTTTTCCTTATTTGAGTGCACACAGAGTGTTCATATATGTATATGTTTATTTTTCTAAGTGTGTGTAACATTTCCTCTCCTAGACTGCTTTGGTGCTCCCTTGGTGTTTGATGGCTGCCTGTCGTGCAGTTCCAGCATTGGACATTTTATATTCTGAACTTTGACCTCTGTTGCTATACCAACAGTTCAGCAATTTCTTGTCAGAATGTCAGTTGACATCAAAGCTGCAGACTATCATGCTTTAGTTGCCAATCAACCACGGAGCAAAAATGATCAATACCATGCAAATGGATGCAGTGCACTTGCACACAAAAAAAGAAGACAATTCTTGTGCGAAATGTGTCATGTGCACTGCCATTTGCTCAGTTTTGATTTATGTTTGCACCATTACAAACAAGGTGAGTGATATACTGTAGACTGAGACAGCTATTAATCTGTCTGTTTACATAAAGGGCCAGTGATGATGCACTTTCCAAACAAAAAAATGTTCATGGAAAAAAAATGGAACTGAAAAGAAAAAAACATTAACAATCAGGATATTTTTGAAAGATGTTTGTAATCCATGTGAAGATGAATGCAACGGGGCAATATTCCAATGGTGCCTGGCCTCAGCAATTGAATAAAGAAAACGTCCTCTCCCCATGACCTTGTGTTTGTGCTTTGAATGAAAACACATAAACTCTTAACCTTTGTCCCCTTGCTATGCTTTGTTATGTAACGTGGGCCACTAGGTAGTGCTCTTGTGTCATACCACACCCAGAAGAAGCTCTAAAGAGTCTTTGTTGGCCCGTTTAGGAGTTCCGTCATCACTAACTGCGTGCGCATTGTTGACCTTCACACACACACACACACACAATGCAGACACTAAAGATAGAATACCATGTCATTCTGTGTACGTTTGTTAAAAAAAAGAGAGAGAGAAAGAGAGAGAGAGAGATCCTACAAAGTACACTTCTCACAATATTTCGAGAGGGAGTAGGCTGTTCCATAAGCATGTGAGATGTTTGTGGTTACAAGTAATTAAACATACTACTGGACTGGGACATCATCAGGAATGCCCATGTTTGTGGAACCCACCACCTCATATCTGAAGTTATCGTGACCATCCATTTTCTTATGTCAGCAGAAACACCTGGCTAGTTTCTGTTCGATTCTGTTCCAACAATGCGCACGTAGCTCGATTATGTCACATCTGTGTACAAACAGTAAAGGGGTCTATCTAGGGCTCTCATGTAGCCTACACCTGAACCTTGTGCAACTCATGGTGGGCACATTGAACTGTAGCTTGTGCAGGACCATTACATGTCAAGGCTCTAACCTGTGCAGAGTGATGTCAACAATAAGCGATTCTGCAATGCATCGCAATTCAGTGCAGGACAATTCAATTATCGATGAGGCAGATGCCACAATCAATGCAGCATATTTTTTTCAAGTTTCAATGACTTCCGTGGGTATTTTTTGGAGCAAATTAACGTGAAACTACATTAAGGCACTTCAAAGCATTGAAAACTGCAGGACTGATGAAAAATTTGCCTCGCTTTCAGTGGAAATGTAATGCATTGCAATGCATTGTAGAGTTGGACTGAATCGATTCGAATTGAATTTCTCCCTCGAATGGTAATCGAATCGAATCATATGGGCAGTGCCAATGAACACCGCTAGTGGCCTGCCTACCTGTGATGGTACCTGTGATGCACAACATCTTTGAAGATGGTTGCAGTCATATGGAGCCCAGATAGCATCACGTTGGGGGGGAGATTAGTGACACAATCGTATCAGTTGGTGATACAGGCAGTTTGGCACACTAGCGCTCTATAGCCTTCTCTAACATAAAAGTAAGTAGGCCTAATGTAATGCAATGCCATTCCGACACCACGTTACTCTTGTGTAAAGTGGGGTCGCATTTTGCTCAGTCATTTTAAATTGGTGTTAAGTTTGGTTTTCACTTTCAAGTTTAAGTTTATATTATATTAGGGTCTATAGAACAATTTGAGTTCGAGTGTCAAACACACAGTTAACAAAATGGCCTGCGGGGGGCGCTCTAAAATATATAAACTGTTATAAATTTAGATTATTTAAACCAAATTTAACATATGAGATATGTATGGATTCAGCATGAAGAGGAAAAACCGGTGAGCTAAGTATTTGGTTACCAGATTAAAGACACACTATGTAATAAACACACTTTTAGCCAATGGACAGCTAAATCTAGGCTTTTTTAAGATAAAGGGTGGAAATACCCTCAAAGTTGCAATGAAACATAATTTATTGTCACAAGTAAATAAAGCCTGGGTTATCACTTAACTTGATTTGTTCAGAATATCCCTGAAGCACACAGATACTTAGGATACATATACACAAATATGGCTGCATAAAGCCTATGTGATATTTAGCACCCAACTTGCAACTTTGAGTTTATGAATTTAGGATCATGAGTACTAGCTTTTTTTCAATCAAGCTATCATTTTATTCACACTTTAAAAAAATATTTCTGGAAGAAAGTAAATCAATAATAATAATAATAATAATAATAATAATAATAATAATAATTAGAGATGTCCGATAATATCGGCCCACAGATATTATCGCCCGATAATAGCATAAAATGTAATATCGGTCAATATCTGTATCGGATTTTTGACCTATCAAAACCGATATAATAATGCTTGAATTACTGTACACTTTTCTCCTTAATTATTTTTCTATTTTGCACAGACGATGTTAATATTTGGAAAGCTTTGTTGAATTCGAGAATGCATACAGTGGGGCATTACAATAAAATTAAGCATATTTTGTTCCACAACAGCAGATTTGTAATGTTACCTAAAATTTGTTGGGGAAAAATAACCCACATATATCGGCATTGGTATCGGCCAATATCGGAATCGAAAATTGAGAGTCGGACAATATCGGCATATCGGATATCGGCAAAAAAGCCAATATCGGACATCTCTAATAATAATAATAATAAAACTAATAATAATAAAAAATACTATGGGGAACATAATTTTTTCCTGCATTCAAAAAGCAAACAGAAGACCATATGGCTAACATTTACTCCAACACTCCACTCTACAATAACTATACAGAGAACAGATGCAAAAACAGTCAGTGGTCAGTCTTAGAAATTGCATGTGCACTTGCACAGACGTGTGCACTTTAACTCTGCCTTCATGCACTTGCACCGAGATCTGGCAGGTCTATTTGTACAAGTACTAGTACAGCTGCACTTCACCTCTAGTTGGAATAAATCTTTGGCAACTGCATATTTGGTAGTCTGAACTGTTCATTTGTTACCAGATTGGCAGGCATTTCTGGCAAATGCAGATAATAAGGCAGGTTTTCATTTCTGTCAACTACGCTGGTAACAAATGGACAGTTCACAGATGACAGAGATGTCCTCAAAACAACAGATGATTGTGTCTACCATGTATGAAATAGTCCTATAGTATTATTTAGTATGTTTGCCAAAGGCCTCTGCTTGCCCCCAGCAAGCATACTAATTGTTCTCCAACAGTTTATTTAGTTTGCTTGCAGGAAAGCATAATTGTTCATCAACAGTTTATTATTATTATACATTTTTCCATTCACCTCGGCCTATGGGAATTGCCATTCATTAGTACGACGGCTTTGAATCGTTGCAGCGTTTGAGATAGAGACATGGTTCGAGTGCCAAAACAAACGGCTCGAAAAGGGCCCAGGGTGGTGTATTTTTCGCTGGCCTACCCCCTTTCATTCGTTCACCAGACTTGTTTTTCCTCAGTTTTCTCTCTGTTTTTCCCCTCATTGAAATGAATGGTAGAATGGTCAAGATGATGATGTCACAAACTGTGGCAGTTAGAGTGAGAGGTGACCTGTCCTGGGGTTTTTAACTAGGTATCAACTAGGTAAAGGCATTGTAAGAGAAGTCTTGGCTCTGAATACAAACTGTGTGAAGATCATAAGCCAATTCTTAAAAATGTTTCAGAGAGAGCAGTTTTAAAATCCCTATGATGTGATGTGACTTACCAAAAAAGTGTGTGAACAGCTCAGCGCATAGGCCTGAATATGTCCATTTTTTGACTGAACCATTTGGCCTAAAAAAGTGATCTCAGCTTTGACTTGAAGAGCAGGGTTGCCATTTGTGTGTCAATATCATCTGACAACTTGCACAACTTTTGGAGATATGACAGCGTAAAAATAAGGCTGCACATATTACTCAGCTATTGATTGCCAAAATGTCACCTTTAGATTCTTCATTCATACACACATACATGCAGCCTTGTAGAACTTTAGACCTCTGCTGTCACCTGGGCAACCTGCTGCTGTGGCCACTCTATACAGTAAGTGGCAGTGGCCTACTGGGTAGGGTGTTGGTCTGTCAGAGGGTTGCAGGTTTGAATCCCACCCTTACCTCTCCCTACCCACCCATTGCTGAAAGGCACCTGAAGCATCTCCATACATGCACACACGCACACACACACCCATCTCTCTCTCTCTCTCTCTCTCTCTCTCTCTCTCTCTCTCTCTCTCTCTCTCGCACAGACAGAAAAACACACACACACACACACACTCAGACCTTCTGTGTGTGTATACAACAGCTCTGTGTGTGTGTGTGTGCATAAGCCGCAAGCATACTAATAGTATTGTCTCTCCGTAAATAGTATTATTATTATTATTACTGATTTATTTTCTTCCAGATATATATTTTTTGTGATTTTATGTGTGAATAGAATATGGCTTGATTGAACAAAAAGTTGATAGGCCTACTCATGATCCTAAATTCATAAACTCAAAGTTGCAAGTTGGGTCCTAAATAGGCACATAGGCTTTATGCAGCCATATTTGCGTATAGGTATCCTAGGTATCTTTGTGCTCCAGGGATATTCTGAACAAATCAAGTTGAATGATATCCCAGGCTTTATTTACAATAACTTGTAACAATAAATGATGTTTCATTGCAACTTGGAGGGCAATGCCACCCTTTATCTTTAAAAAAAAAACCCTGAATTTTGCTGTCCGTGGTCTAAAAGTGTGTTTATGACATAGTATGTCTTTAATCCGGTAACCAAATACTTAGCTCACCAGCTCCTCCTCTTAATCCTGAATGCATGCATACCTCAAAAGTTATAGCAGTTTATATATTTTAGAGCGCCCCACGCAGGCCATTTTGTTATCTGTGTTTGGCACTCGAACCCAAATTGTGACCCTAAATTTTAACTTGGAAGTGAAAACCAAACTTTAACACCAATTTGAAATGACTGAGAAAAATGGCACATGCCTACGACCCCACTGAAGTGGGGAGCTGTCCAAGCGCGAGCCTACCTAAACGGTGTGCCCGGAGCTGTCCACGTTCGTGGTGCTGAAATACCGGTAGGCCTATGCGTTTTCGCGAGCGTATGTGCGAAGCTGTCCACGAGCATTGGACAGTCCCCCATGGTGGATTATTGCTAGCAGCTATGGTGTTCTTCATGAAGACTTCATTCAATCCTGCTATTTATGTGAATTACCAAAAAGTTTCCTTTTGTTTTAGGCTATCTGTCCTTAAAACATTTTACAAAGATTAGTTTCTCCATATTCCACATATTAAATAGCCTACTGCTCTTATACAAACATCAGGTGCCTTTTATGACTTTTATTAAATGGCCTCCACCAAAATGCCCTGCTTTGTGTAGTGTAGTGTTTGCACCAACCTTTTAAGACTTCTCTCATAAATAGGCCTATTCTACCCGCAGATTCCTTTAACCTATATTTTTCTCTTGTATGTTTTTTTAAGAGATTTTTTTTCTACAAAAAATTAGGCTAGCCTATAGGCTAGTAGTAGGCTAGAAGTAATTATTGTTATAATTTAATTATATAATAATAATTGTTATTATTATGATTACTATTATTATCAAATAGTTTTTGTTAATATAAGAGCATAGATGAGGGATTATGCAAAAGATAAGATTGAGTGCTGGATGCCTGCGGCATGACGTAATTCACCTACCTGCCGTTGTGACGTCAGGGTACGGTCAATTCAGGCCCTAAAACAAGTTTGACACCATTGCAAGTCTACATTTGCATGGTGCACAAGCCATGCAAACGTTACGACAGTGATGAGCTGTTCGCCTTGAGCAAAAATGGTGAAGAAGAAGACTAAGAGGAGGAACACGTGTCCTCGCCCTATACATATCAGTAGTGGTGATGATGATGATGATCAGGATGATGAGGACACTGACAAGGTGCCTTTGGTTATTCAGGCTGCCCTCAACAAAATCAGCAACACAGAAGTGGAAAGGGCGAAAAAGGTATGTTGGGCATATTTGTGGAAATAACTTTTTCGTGCGTGTTCTGCAGGCTCAACAATTTAGCCTTGCACAATGTTCTTCACATCGCCATGCAAAAAAAGAAAAGAAAAAAAATACATGTATTCCTAATGTCATGGATAACCCTATCTGATAAATACATTGTTAGTTCAACACAAATTGTAGCACTGTCTATTCTTACCGGCTTTCAGTACCTGGTAGAGGAGGTAGCCAAGATCCTGGCCAGAGTGGATGCGGCCCTGTGTACTCTGCAGTTGGCAAAGACTGTACTCGAGGAAGAGAACGGGAGATTCGACGAGGAGGTTGAGCGAGGACTACGTGAAGAAAAGTTGGCTGACTTAAAGCGTTTTGAGCTGTCGAAAACCGATGGGACAACCCATCTCAAAAGTGCCTTTGAGTGTTTCGAGAGGATCAGTAAGTAGTAGTCATTTCAAGGCTAGCTTTCAATACTGAAATACATTATAATGAATAGTCACTTCTGTAAAACTTAAGACTATTGGCTAGGTAGCCTATCGTGATGTAATAACGCAGTCCACATAAAAACAGTATTTTTATCCAACACAAGATTTTTTTTTCCACAAAGATGACAAGCAGGGCTGGTGCTAGGCATAGACAGGTGGTCGCCTAGGCCCTATGGCGAATATCCCAGTCCCACAGAATTATAATGTGATTAGAGCGAAATTGCATTAAAACTTTGCCTTGACAATGGTCTTTCTTTAGCATTCAATATACTATAAGTAGGCACTAGATCAGCTGTGCACGATGCGGTACAACGTTACCAGTGCTGGATTAAGATATCCTGCTGGGACTTAGGCTACTGGTTGCTGTGGGGGGGCCTGGAAGGCACATTTCCTGATACATTTACATAGACATTGCCATAGTTAATAGCCTGGTTCTCATCGACGGTGCTAGGAGTTAAGAATAACATGTTTACATTACATTACATTACATGACCCCCCCAATTGCAAATTTTGGCTAAGCAGGGGCCCCTTGGCTGCAGCCATATTGAGACTGTGTGTTAATCCGGCCCTGAACGTTACACTTACAGCACACTACAGCACACCATGCACTGTGTGGGGCTAATGTAGGCCTACTGATGACGTGCAGATTCAATTTCAAGTTTTATGTACATTTCCTTCTAGCTGATGACATTGAGACATTGGAGTATGACAAGACCCTTCTTGAGGTGGCCAACATCACGCCGGAGTGGATTGTGAGTAAGGAGGGGAGTGTGCATGAGGCCATGGTCAACATTCAGTCTGGAGTCCAGCGCCTTCGACACCTCTGTGGAATCTTATTCAACATGCATGCAAAGGCAAAAAGAAAAAAGCCTATAGGTAAACATCTTACTTCTTTAAATTGTGTTGTATTTTATTTTATGTCATTTTTGTTTTTAAATGTATTCCATTATTCCTTCATTTCTTTAGTTTTTCATAAACTTGTATGTACTCTGTGGAATCTTATTCGCCATGCACGCTAAGGCAAAAAAGAAGGCAATAGCCTTTTTGAAATTTATTTTGCCTTTTGTTTTTTTTATTTTATTTACCTTTGGTTCTTTCACATTTTTTTTTAATTTACAAACTTTTTGCAAAAAAGTAAAAGGCATGCTTGATGTTGCTTTGGTGCTATCCTGGATGCAAGTAGTGTGTGTGTTTTCTCGTCGACAGGGGTTGACAAACACACACTGAGTCATACACTTCGGCACACACACACACACACACACACACACACACACACACACACACACACACACACACACACACACACACACACACACACACAGGCATGCACGCACTTATCAAGGCTAGGGTGCCAGATTGTGCCTTCTCTGATTGCGCTTGTTCTGTCCTGTGTCAGTGTGTGTTTGTCAACCCCTGTAGACGAGAACGCACACACTACGGTTGCATCCAGAATAGCACCAAAGCAACTTCAAGCATGCCTTTTACTTAATTTTTTTGCCCCCCATGGCAGAGACGACCGTGAACGGCGTGTGGTGTTGGTGGAGGGAAACCTCAGTGGACTCCAAGATGCTGCATCAGATCAGCGAGCTGCAGCCTCCCTCCTCCCTGGACATGCAGAGTGACGCGGCGGCGGCTCAAAAGGCCATCACGGACCTCTCCTTCATGACGGCGGACTTGGACAACATGATGTCCACCAGCAAGGCCATGAAATTGGCCTTCCACTACATCAAGAAGCTCTTGGCGAACCTGAGCTGTTTCCTGACGGAGCAGGCGGAGATGACGACGGCCCTGAGGAGGGACGTGGAGAGGCTGAGGGCCAAGGTGGGGCCGTCGGGCGAAGTGGGCACCCTACGCAACAAGGTCACCGCCGGCAAGGCGCTGGCCACCCAGCTGACCACCGAAAACAACAGCCTCAAGGCGGACAATGCAAACCTCTATAGGCAGGTCAAGGAACTGCAGAGCCAACTCCGAATGGTGAGCTCAAGGTCAGACGCACACAGCCCCGCCGCGGCTCCCGCATACACACCCAGCGCCAGCCAAGCAGCACCCATCCCTGTTCTTGCCGGTGATACACCTGCCTCTGCCCATTCCCCTGCCCCTGCTCCTGCCCCTGCTCCTGCCCCTGCCCATCCCCCTGCCCCTGCTCCTACCCCTGCCTTTGGCGCTGCTTTTGCCTCCGTCCCTGTCCCTCCCCCCTCGGCTGCAGCCACCTCTGCCTCCTATCCTCCCCATGCGCCTGCCCCTGCCTCTGCACCTGAGCCTGCCCCTGCCTCTGCTCCTGAGCCTGAGAATGCACCTGAGCCTGCAAGCAACCCGGCACGCAAGAAGAAAAAGAAGAAAGGCAAGCCAAAGGCGGCAAGTGACGTTCAGAAGGAGAGACCTGGAAAGGAGGTTGTTCAGGAGGAGAGACATGGAAAGGAGGTTGTTCAGGAGGAGAGACATGGAAAGGAAGTTGGTCAGGAGGATAGACACATTGAACCCAACCCAAACCCAATCCCACCTGCCTCCAAGAAGAAATCCAAGGCCCGGAAACGCCAACAGCAGCAAAAGCAGCAAAAGCAGCAAAAGCAAGAGGAAGTGGAAGAGGAAGAACAAGTCCGAGAGCAGGAGCAGGAGCAGGTGCGAGGGCAAGAGCAAAATAGAGCGCACAAGCAAGAGAGAGTGCTAGAGCTGGAGCGAAATAAACAGCAAGTCCTGCCACAGACGAGACACCAGGAGCAGAGTAGACAACAAGAGCTGCCACAGACGAGACAGCAGGAGGAACGAGAGCATGAAAGAGTGCAACAGAGAGAGCAGGAGCGACCGCAAACGAGAGAGCAAGAGCGAAAGCAGGCACAAGAATTGGAGCTGGAAATCGACCACGTGGAAGAAGAGGCCAGTGAAGCCCTTGAAGAGGAAGACGAAGAGGAGGAGGAAGACGAGGATGAGGAAGACGATGATGGCGACGATGAGGAAGATGATGAGGAAGAGGAGGAAAGCCAATCGCCACTCGGTACCTTCCATGGCCATGTCTATGACCTTGTGAAAAAAGCCCTACAGAAAAACATGCCAGATGAATTGAGGGGCGCAGAATTGGGTTCCTACGGAGCAGATGATACAAGGCTTCTCTACCAGACTTTGCAAAGCAGTTTCCATTCTGCATTTGAAGACGTCCTGTCTAGCATGGGCTTCAGCCTCAGCCCTGGCCTACAGCATCTGCCACTCGACAACAGAGCTACATCAAGACACGGCATGCTGCCACACATCAACTGCCACGCTAGAGAGGATTTCATGAGTGGGACTGAAACTTTGCACGGCCATGCCCATATGCACTACCATAAACGGAACGGCCATGGTCCATTCAGGGACAACAAGCAGTTTGGCAAGACGCCTTGCAAAAGACACACCCACACAGAGAACAGGTCACCTCCTCAAAGGCAAGGCTCCTACTTTTGGTCGTCTACTGCTGCGACGCCCAGGCAAGGAACAGGACAGCTCAGTCCCAAGGAGAACATGCCTCCTAAAATGTCACGGATGCCTCCAAACACTCCGGTCATACAAATGAACACAGCTCCGGAAGTTCCGCAGACGCCGGTCAAGCCCTTCCGGGAGCTCATAGAACGCTACCAGGCTGAGACGCTGCTGGAGACAGAGAGGATCCTGGGAGACGCTGAGGGTAGCAGGGTCAGGTACTTAAAACATGCACTTTAAGATACACTGTGTAGGATGGTGGCCAGAGTAGGTATTGCAACTATGCTGCTCATTGAAACGATGCTACCTAATGCCAGATTAGTGAAAGCTGAAGTGAAAGCCCATTGGGAAACTCCAACTCCCATTGTCATTGTGACACAGCACTCCACAGCACACAAGTGAACACTACACACTGCACACAACGAAATTGCATTTATGCCTCACCCGTGCAAGGGGGCAGCCCTCTGTGGCGCCCCATGGGGAGCAGTGCGGTGGGACGGTACCATGCTCAGGGTACCTCAGTCATGGAGGAGGATGGGGGAGAGCACTGGTTGATTACTCCCCCCACCAACCTGGCGGGTCGGGAGTCGAACTGGCAACCTCTGGGGTGCAAGTCTGACGCCCTAACCGCTCACCCATGACTTACATCTTTTCATGAATATTTACTAAATAGTTAACTAATACTTACTGGTATGACCAAAGTACATTAAGTTTTGCAATTAAAATAGTCTATTTCTGGAATTCAAAATGGCCTTTTCATGTATGAAAAGTGCAATTTCCCCAGTCATAATGAATAGGCTACTTATAATTTGATGGTGGTGGTAAGTATTTTTGATAAAGGTTACATTGTTGAATGAGCAGCATGATTTCTGTAAAGAAACTGCCAAAAATATAACACAGTGCACCTTTAAAAAAAGATATATATATATATATATATATATATATATATATATATATTATCCCTGCTTGGAATCTGCACTTAATGTTCTGTATATTTCCGGTACACTTTGTATCTGCAAGTATAGTATGCTATTACTCTATACTATACTAAAAGCGTCTGCAAAATGTAGTGTAATGTAATAAGTAATGTAATGTGAATAGGTACCAGCTCCGCATGGAGGCCAACCAGACCAACCTGAAGGTCCTGCGCAAAGCACTGGAGAGGGAGGACTTATCGGCCGAGCTTTACACCCTCGCCAAAGACCTCACCAAGCGCTGCATGAACATCAGCGAGAGGCGACTTGCCACCCTCGTGAGGAAATACCTAGCCCATCAGACCGTGCAGGAACTCAAGTATTCAATCATTCATTTATTCATACATTAATTCATACAGCAGCAGAGGTGTCAAAAGTAAAAGAAGAAATAAATTCATGGTGTTAGTACCACATGATATATTACATAGCTATATACCAGTTTTTCCACTGTACCTACTTAGGCAGATAGACTGTGTTGTTTCTGAAAAATCCCTAAAGACCTAAAACAAAACAAAAAACCTCAAAACAACACACACAGTTACCTGTGATGGAAAGAAACTGTGGCAGGTTGATTGATTGATTGATTGATTTATTTATTGATTGATATATATATATATATATATATATATATATATATATATATATATATATATATATATTGATTTATTGATTGATTTATATACTTAATTCTACTTTTACTTTTGACATCTCTGCACAGCAGACTACTGTAGTGTTGTGGTGTAGTGCACACTACTGTAGTAGTACTGTAGGCCTATTATTGACTCCTCTGGGGCCGTATTCACAAAACTTTCTTAAGAATAAAAAAGTTCTTAACTGGTACTTTTCTCTTAACTTTTGTCTTAAGTCAAAAGTTAAGAAGATTCCATATTCACAAACTGAATTTTTAAGTTGTTTCTTAACTTTCTTCCTAAGAATATGTAAAAACAAAGGAAATACGCCCTCCACGCTTCTAATTTGACAATCCGGTGCAACCAGAGCAGGACTAAATAATAAGTGCAAAGGGAAAAGCATCTGGTGACACACGGATGTCTATTTTCTGTTATTTATTTTATTCAGTGCAGTAAGACTAACGTTTCGACATGCGTCTTCATCAGAGTCTTGAGGTCTGCTACATGTTTCCGGGTGACTTCGGAGCTCTATTGAGTCAATAGTATTGACCCTGTCGTGCCGAAAAGCGAATCTCTGCCAGAACACGAGTGCCCTCATTGAAAACCAATGACATTTTTGGAGAGGAAATTATACTAATTTTTGCTGAATGAATTACATGATTTATGAACTAAAAATATGCTTATGAAACATTATTCATCCTCCACTTAATATGAGCTATTTGAATGAAACCATAACATTTGTTATGACAATTCTTCGATTCTTATGGAAATAATACTGAAATTGTAACCAGCTCTTTGTAATACTTCCAGAAGGAATGTAGATGCTTTATTGGTAGGCTTTCCATTTTAAATTGTGTCGGATTTGTCTGCAAAAATGGGTAAAAAATATCTGAAAAATTGGTCATTGGTCTCCATTGGTTTCAATGAAGGCACTCGTGTTCTGGCAGGGACTCGCTTTTCGGCACGACAACCCCACCAAACCACGGAAAAGAGGGACAACGTGTCTTGAGAAGTTCCCTGGGGAGGGATATGCATGGACACTTTTTTTTCCATTCTACTTTTTTGTAGTGCAGTCGATGGCGTGCCTTGACAAATATTATTTCCACGCAGGAGTAATTTAAATGCCAGGATGCACTCTGCCCGCGAGCATAACAACGGGGAGGCTCTGCGGGACCTCTACATGCTCTTGGTGAGGATGGAGTGGTACAAGAGCCTGGTGACGAAACGCTGGACAGCGAGGCAAATGACCATTGAGGGGGAGAGGCAAACATGCCTAGCCCAAATGCTCTACTTGTTCAGACAGGTATAAGGGAAATGATGTCAGTTCATGAGGGGAATGATGACTAAATTAATTATGCATTCATCCAGTACATGGATGTTAGTCCTTAGACCTCCCAAATTACCAAACTTCAGGTAATTATTTCATATTGTTTGGTCAAAAGTTGGTCAAAATGTTCCGAAAAATTCTATTTGGTCACAATAGTGACCACTGGAATAATACACAGTCAGTTTTCAGGTAATGAATGGTGTGTTGTCTGTAGGGTGATGCTGTATACAAAATTAGCATATGCATACCAAACTCAACCACATCTAATTCTGTAATAAGTGGGCATTATCTGTCAGTAGTAGGCCACAACTGTGTCCAATTTTGTTTCTTTGCAGTTTGAGCTGGACCTGGGTGTGATCCTCATCAAGCCATACGTCTGTGTTGCCAAGTCCCAAGCCCAGCACTTCCCCAGTGTCATCATACAGAGCAAGGTCCCACTGAATGTGGGCACCTACCGTCCCACCCCCGTCCGCATTCCGCCTGTGTCTGCTCTGGCCAAGCAGCCACGTGTGCTTCCTCAGCCAAGCGTAAGGTAAAGGAAACAGGGTTGCCAGATCTTGTGAGAAGTAAGCGACTGGCGTCCTGAAACTAAGCCCAAAAGAAGCGACTGAGGACTTTAAAAAAAACAAAAACAAACAAACAAAAAAAACATGGGTGGGTGGTCCATCCTGTACCTTGTCACAGAAGACCTTGCCCTTTGCGAGCGTCTGTGTGGTAGCAAAAATCCACGCAAGTGACCTGGGCAGACACAGCGAGTGGGACTTCACAATGTTGTAGGCTAACTCGTAAGGATGAATGAGAAAAAACAAGTTGCCATAGAAAGGTGTGTCTGAGGTCAGATCAAGCCAAAACAAGTTTACTGATGTGTGTCTGTCTACACATGTGAGCACGAACTCAACGTCTCTGCAGCAGTGAGCATTACAGTGTACTGGTCAATTTGAACAGAAATATTCTGAACCTGCACTTGCAATTTGCTCAGTCCCCCTCAATCAGTGTCAGAAAAATAAACATTGACTTGAAGGGCATAGTGATCTCATACTCAACATCTTTAACAACAGACTACACAACAGTATTTATTCAACACCCATTACGTCTAATTATCTCACTAAGTGGTACGACCCAAAGTACAGCTCCAGGCCTTTTTATTAGAATACCATGAAAAAGTTGATTTATTTCCATAATTCCATCAATAATGTTAAACTGTCATGGATTGTAGATTCATGGCCCAGTTTTTTAATTATTCCAATCATTATTTTTTTTCTATTTATATACGTTGGCCTTCCAGATCAAAAAACCCATGAATTGGGGAATTCGCATTATTAGAATATTGTTATAAAATCACATTTTTCTTCATCAAAATTCGGGTCACATTAAATCAGTTGAAATTTGGTACTTTCTACATAACATGCAATGGTCAATACTTGGTTAGGACATTCTCTGTCTTCATAATGGCCATGATGCGTTTAACATTGAAGTCAATGGCAAAAACAGTGCATGGGAGTTATGGAAGCCCAGATATCCTTGATGCTTTGCTGTCAGCTGTTCTTGTTTGTTGACCTGGTACCCCACACTTCACTCTTCAATATACCCTGTAGATTTTCATGCCACGTTTTGGCGCTAACTCACCAGTTTAATTCTAAATAACCAGAAATGAAACCCCATTGAAAATGAATGGGGTTTAATTTCTGTTGAGTTAGAATTAAACTGGTGAGTTAACACCAAAACGTGGCATGGAAATCTT